>NC_059357.1:41286689-41464189 GCF_019703515.2 Myxocyprinus asiaticus
TAATCATGCTAATTTGCTAATTTGATGACCTCTGTTGACCTCTCTTATCAACAAGGCCTTTCCATCCGCAAAACTGACGCTCACTGGATGTTTTTTGTTTTTGGCACCATTCTGAGTAAACTCTTGAGACTGTTGTGTGTGAAAATCCCAGTAGATCGCATGTAAGTAGGTGTACAGGTGTACCTAATAATGTGATCGGTGAGTGTATACAGTGTGTATAAATATATATATTGCAACTTCAGCACAGTTCAGATAAGAGTGCTTGAGAGCTTTTATCTGACTTGCAGCTGCATGGAAAAGGTGACTGTTTAAACTGACTTTGGCTCACAACACTGACATGCTGCGAGTGAAACACTGGAAGTAGGACTTACCTAGACTGACCGATCCATGTTGTTCAAGACTACTAATCTCACATGCTGTACTCTTCATGCTGTGTGCGATGTCATTTGTCAGAACGAAACAAACCTCCCCCTTCGTCATAAATAAACAGAACTTCAGTGGTGAAAATATAGTATGATACTGTATACTTAGTTTAGTTTTTGTGGATACTATGTTGACTATAATATTTTATCATTCTGTTTTGATTCCTGAAATAATAATGAAAAAATAATTAATAACCTTGGATAATTCAACGGATATATATGCAGTTTCAAGAGATGTATGGATGGAATACATGGTATTTGTAAATTAAAAACAATAAATAATAAAATGTAACAAAATTATGAAAAACTAATGATTTTTTGGGGGGGAATTGTTATGTATAATTAACAGCATTAGCTGAGAGAACATTTCTTTCATATGTAAGCAAAATGGACATTACAACTGAAATACTGTATATCCAAATGAATTGGAATCGAATCAAAACGAGACCTTGTGAATCGGAATCAAACTGGGAAATCTGGATCAATACCCAGCCCTAAAAACAAATGTAGACTCTTTGTGTCTTTAAATTCAACTTGTGTACTGTCTCTTCATGTCGCACTTGGTAAAAACAAACATGAAATATTATGTAAATATGTTAGGTATAAAACATGCCACCCAGAATCACGTGATCATACACAGCAAAATGACTTCCTTGAAGTGACTATTGCATGCACCCTTCGTTTATGGCCTATGGAAGGGCCATTCGTAAAAGGATTATGTTGCTAATTTTCATTTCTAAAGACACTTTAAGTAGCACCCCCTTCACGCAGTGCCCTTCGAGGCCACAAAAATGCTGTTTGGAATTTGCCTTAAATTTTAGGATTTCTAATTAGCCACCAAATAGAATAATCAAGAAAATTTGATTTCAGCAGTTTGAATTGTATACGGTAGTTCTGAGGATTTCGCTTGACACCGGCCACAATGCAGAACTTTGGACTATTCCTTAACCCGTGATTGTAAATTGTTATAAAACATTTTAAAATACTACTTCTGCTCAATGGATGGATTCAGTTTTTGCAGTATGAGGGTAATGTGACATGATTGTTTGTTGTAGTATCGCTGGAAACCCTCCGATGCGCAGTAAGAGTGTGGCCAACCTCATGCAGCAAGACAAAGAGGACAACATGATGGTTCTGCCTCCAGCTGACTACAGCGACTCCCCCATCAGGAGAAACTCCACCAAGAGCCTGTCACACACGTACACCTCCTCCTCATATGAAAACTCGGTCTGTATCTTAATCTTCCTTTCCTTCACCCACAATTAAACAACCCAATTTGAATCCTGTTTTTATTGTATCGTTCATGTTGGGTTCATAGATTCTGTTCAGATTATGGGTGGTCTTTATCTTTTTTCCTTCGATAAATCAGATTATCTTGACAGCTCTATGGCTTAAAACTGTCAAATGTCTGAATATACCTGCCAGATGTTCTTTTTTATCAGTGTGCAGACATAGTGAAGGACAAAATACATAGATCTCAGCCTAAAATACAGTCTCCACAACATGACCAGTTCATATTTGGGGTTGTATAGACTAGTAGACTATAACTAATGTAGTCAACACTGTCAGCCTTAAATCGACAAGTCACTTTCCACATGATCTAAAATATGTGTCTGTAGGATATACAACAGGTGGTGATTTTCCAAAACGTAATATGGCAAGGGAACATTCATTTATATTAATGAGAAAAGCTCTACCTGATTTGTTAGGTTTTAGTTTAGGAGTTGGGTTATAGCTTCTCTGACCAATCAGGTAGCACTTTCCTGATGAATATTACTGAATTGTTCAATCAGTTATCGCTTTACTCATGAATATAAATTACTCTTCCCCTGCCATCCTATCTTTCGTGAACTTGCCAGCAGGTGTGAACACCGATGACTCTGCACTGAAAGAGCAAAGTGGCACAAATGTACTTTGATAAAGATGGCACAGATGCTACAGTAACCTCCAACATATGCAAAGTGGACTTCAAATATAACAGAAATACTAGTGCTAGGTATAATCATTTAAAAAGGCATCCGCTAGCGTTAGTTAGTGATTTTCAACATTATCCACACAACTTTGTGTGTTTGGACATCTGACCAATTTGCTCCTTTAAGAACGCAATTCGGCGACAATTACAAAAACGCTTTTAAGTTAGAGTACGATGACATGAAGGAATGCATCTTCAGCTACAGGTGGTCCAGACTACACTAAAATAGGTTCAGATAGTTATGTTGACTTTAAGCTACATTACAGCTGGACGTATGCCTACCTAATTGTAGCAAAAAAAAAAAAAGTATTTTTCTTTTTTTGATCCCCTTTTCTCCCAGTTTGGAATGCCCACTTCCCACTACTTAGTAGGTCTTCGTGGTGGCGTGGTTACTCACCTCAATCCGGTAGGCAGAGGACAAGTCTCAGTTGCCACCGCTTCTGAGACAGTGCATGACACAGCAGAGACTCACAGCATGTGGAGGCTCATGCCATTCTCCACGATCCACGCACAACTTACCACGCGCCCCATTGAGAGTGAGAACCCCTAATTGCGACCACGAAGAGGTTACCCCATGTGACTCTACCCTCCCTAGCAACCGAGCCAATTTGTTTGCTTAGGAGACCTGGCTGGAGTCACTCAACACGCCCTGGATTCGAACTAGCGACTCCAGGGGTGGTAGTCAGCATCAGTACTCGCTGAACTACTCAGGCCCCCGATTGTAGCACATTTCTAATAAAAAGGTGCTTACAAGGAGATAATTAAATGATTGATGTTTATTCAATCCGATCTGTTCACATACAAAACAACGCTTAGACCGTTGCTCATAATTTTCCTCGCGGGTGTCAAACTACATACACGCTTTTCAGTGGAAACCTATATGACCCCAGGCACAGCCTAGTTGGCTATCTAATGCCTGATGACATGTAGTTATGTTGCTGTTTTTTTTTTTTTTTTATTACATATAATTAGCTAAATTCCATTACACTGTAGTGAACGTTGATATTTTGATTGTATTATGTGACGAGGAGGAGGCCGGGGCCGGGCCATGACTACGCACGCCCGGCCCCCAGTTGGGCTAATCAGCCGAGGAGAAGGATAAGTGCAGCGGGATGCGGCAGTTCGAGAGAGAGAGAGCCTCACGCAGCTGCCGTGTATGAGTTTATGTTTTGTGTCTTTTTGTTTAAGTTCAAATTAAAATATTATTTGGACTGTTCAGCCGGTTCCCGCCTCCTCCTTTCCCATTTTAACCTTGTTACATATGCTTTAATATTCAATGGGTAGGGGAGTGGAATTTTGTCATGACTAGTTGAAATTGATTCAACTAATGGGCTCGACTAGTCGACTATTAAAAATCAGTAGTCGTGCAACCTATAGTTCATATCAAAGTGAATGGGTGGTTAATATCAAAGCATCAGTCGGACAACTAAACGCTCAAGGAAATACCAACCCTTTCCATATATAAAAATCTAGTTATTCTAGTACCGAAAATAGAAAAATCTAGATAAACTTCAAAATGCTAAAGGTGTATAGAAAAGGTAGTGTTAGGTTAGGCTGTAGTCATTACATTTAGCATTAAG
The DNA here is from genome assembly GCF_019703515.2 of Myxocyprinus asiaticus. Taxonomy (NCBI): domain Eukaryota; kingdom Metazoa; phylum Chordata; class Actinopteri; order Cypriniformes; family Catostomidae; genus Myxocyprinus; species Myxocyprinus asiaticus. The sequence continues at coordinate 41,290,664 of NC_059357.1, forward strand.
AGCAGAAAGAAGTCCATGCAAAGTTGAACTTCCAAGTTGCATGTGTGAGTGTGTGTGTGTCTAGTGCCGTACCTTGACGTATACAGTTACAGTCCATGTGTCTTGAGTGGATCAGGGGATCAGGATCACTTTAAAGAGGATTGCCGGTGGAGCAATGCTAAATCCAAACTGCTCCGACAGACAAGTGTCACCCTAACAGTGAACAAAGAAAAGCCAACCTTTCAAACCCACCTTAATCTTCCATCACCTTTCACTGTTTATTTTAGCTTGGTGGCTAGAAAGTATGCACTGTGTTCTGGCTTATAAGACTTAGTCATTTGACTAAGTCATTGTTGGTCAAATGTTAATGTAGCTTGCTGATTACATAATAGATTGTATGGTGTTTCTAACATCATAAAATTAAACAGCTCAAGCTGTCAATATATTCAGAAACATCCAAACCTTCCTCCTCTAGTGCATCAAGTCTTTTATTTACATGCATGCAAAAACATGAGCCAACCCAGTGGGCAGTGACAAATGCCTATCAATGCATGTAAATGACGGGATTTTGTTTATTCCCCAGAATTTCACCAACAGCGATTTCAGACACAGAGCAGCGCGTTATGTAAAGCCTCTCGTCAGGCAACGCAATACCAGAACTACGTGATGTCACAGTCCGCATCTATTGTATTATACCCATGTTAATTTTAGTGGTTGGGCTAGTCTGATGGGATACATGATCTCATTCCAAGCTCTCCCTTTAAGTTAATGAACTCTAATGCTGCTAAAAGAAAACTAAAGAAAACCTGGCTATCTAGTGTAAGCACAAAGCAGATGGGCTGTGTGGAGAGAGCCCTGATTTGTGATATTTGTGGGTTATCAGGTTTGAATGGCCAGTCTGTGAAAGAGGATACTCCTCTCCAGTCTGGGCACGGTGAAATATTCATTGCTCACCAAATCCTCTGGCGAGCCCCCGTCTCCCGTCACACACACATCCGGGCCACGGCTCAAGCTTTCCGATGGAATTCCACACGGACTTCAACCTGAAACCCGCTCTTGGCTACAGACTGATCGTACTGGGGTCAGTTCAGAAAATGTGCGCAATCATTTATCCTGTCTGGTGTCATGTAAGATTCTAATCCCCCTCAGCATCCTAAAAAAAATCTCAAAGTGATTGTGTTGGCTACAAGAAATTTATTGGGTACTATATGCGGTGCCAGATCAAAATCCTACCGAATCACTTAGAAGAACAAACACGAAAAAACAGGAGGACGTGGAACGCATCTATTGTGAGCTTTGAGGTGTGCTGCGATTTTCCTGTTGCGCTATTGCCAATTCCAGCACATTTGTAGCCAGTGAGATACCTACTGGCATTATCACACACCAGTATTGCAGGACTGGTGACACATTAAAAGACTTAAGTCTGTTAACACTCGTTTCCTCGTTGTGTTTATTACTTTATTAAAATGATGCTCAACAAAACAATAAATGTTTACAGAGTATGACAACTCTTCACGAGCCATCAGATTTTTGCGAGTTTACAGCGGGAAACTCTTGAGGGAAAACACAACAATAAATGTCCTTCGTCTGCCACCGTAGTGCTGCTATCACTTTTGTGACTTCAAATGGTTTCTTGCCCACAAATCACCATCCGATGCATCCTGGACATTCAGTCTGATCGAGAACACATCTGGGTATTTTTAGGCATTTTCGGTACTTGCATTTTTGAGTATTCGAATTAAGCTTTGGCAGTGGATGATAGCGTTGAACGAGTCCACAAGAACGTAAGAACACAAGAACGCACATTGAGAAACACCTTATATATTATGATATTCCCATACTTAAAAACAAATCTGGAAACAATAATTTTTTTATTATTTTCCAGTCCTGGAAAAGTCATGGAAATAATAAAAGTCATAGAAATATCCATAATGAAAACAACTGGCTAAATATTCCTCTTTTGTAGAGTAAAATTAGCTCGCAAGCCATACTGATGTCTGATTTGTCAGTGAATCATTCTTTTACAATTAATTATTTGAAATGGTTCACAAATTGGTGAATAAAAAAATTATTCATTAGCAGATCGGTCTGAATCAAAATTATTTTACAAAATATTTTTCAATCACAAAAGTCATGGAAATTAATTGGCCAAAAAGGGTGATAATTAATGTTTTTTTATTATTATTATTAATATTATTGTTATTTAATTTTTGTTAATGGGATTTATAAATTTTACGTCACATATAAACAGGAAAAAATAACATTTCTTGTTTCTATTTCTCAGTTAGCTCACAAGCTAACTGTTAGACTACTAGCATAGTATGCCACTAGCTACGTACTATACTGCTAGTTGATTATCCTGCCAACTTATCTTACTGCTAAATGATTAGCCTGTTAGCATAGCATATACCCTATGCAAGTTACTACAATATCATTATTTTTTGTTGTTGTTGTATTTATTATTTGTTGTTACCACTATTGTAATTAACATTTTACAGTTAGCTTGCAAGCTAATGGTTATCCTGCTAGCATAGCTTACTGCTAACCGATTAGCCTGCTAGCCTAGCATACACCCTATGCAAGGTACTACACTATCATTTTTTTATTTTATATTTATTACACTACTATACATTTCTCATTTCTTTTTCTCAGCTTGCAAGCTAACGGTTAGCCTGCTAACCTAGCAAATACCCTTCGCAAGTTACTACACTATCGTTATTTTTTTTGTAATATTTATTATTTGTTGCTACCACTACTACAAAAGGATAACCAGAAAGGCTATTTTGGTTATCTAGAACAAGATATCGCAATAAATCTTAAAGCACTTCAAGCAGCTACCTCTTGGTCCAAGGGGGATAGGATTCTGCAGAGGGGATATAAAATATTGCATGACATTGGCACTAGTGACACTAGGTTACCTCAAGATATCATATCCTTGATATGTGAACACAATAGAAGTTTTCAAGTCAAATATGTAGATGTCAAACCCTTTTGTTCGGCACCTGTCCTCCCCAATGAGGGTTGTCTCATCACTGTGGCGTACAAGGAACTCGTGCCATGCAATTACTCAAGCAATGCTTGGTTCTCTGCAATGAAAAGCCCTGGAAGGCCACGTGGTAAACACGGACACTTTTCATAAAATTCTGTGTATTAGAAGCCATCAAGCAGGATGGGTGATTGTCTTGTTCAGGAGAAGCAAAGGTGTATTTTTCTGCAAACATAGTTTTATCATTGCAGGTCAGGGGTGGGGGAGGATAATTCTTGAATGCCCGCAATTGAATGCATTGTGTGAAAAATGCTCCCCACCTGGTATTCTGTTTGCACAAAAGAGAAAAAGGAAACAGCAGAAAAGGAAAGCAAAAAGACAGTTTTGAATCTGAAAAGAATGCAAATTGTGATCACATAATCATGAAAGAGGGAGGAAATGTAGTGGTGATACTGTGTTCATCCAGTTCGGGAATTATTCAAAAAGGAGAAACATAATATAATGGATTATTATGCAACTTCTGGAAACATGTGACCTGTTCTGCGATTTTGAGTTTTATGCACTAAGGTAAAATGGAAAGTCTTAGTCAACTTATTTATTATAATATCAACAGTAATTATATAAAAAGCAGAGACTTTCCTTTTTACTTCAGTGCATAAAACTCTAAATGTTTTCAGGGTCAGATTGACTCAAAATGATAGAGCAGATGACATTTACCCTGATTGCATTGTTGTACATTTTCAGTTACATTATAGGTAAAATTGTAAATTAGGTTAGGGAACCTCACTTTCCATCAACACAAAATGTCAACATCTAACCAGATAGTTGAGACAATTATGGCAGTGTTGATGTCACAGACAAGCTATTTCTGTTGTGTGGAGTAAATATGCACAGCTGAACAACAGTAATGGACTGATATGATGCCAGATGCCCACTAAATGAATTAAGAGGCATCCCTGTCCAGTGTATACTGTTTGCCAAAGTATACAGCTTCCCTCTACTGGAGAGACAGGGTTAGTGCTGATTTCCTACACTCATTGGTGGTGTTTGCTACAGTGAGCATCAGTATTACTATTGCTCATTCCTAAGGTTAGGTACTGTAAGTTTGAGCCTAAGAATTAAACATTGTGCATAACTCATCCCACACTGCTTGTGTCACAGACATGAATGATACCTCAAATTGTGCTGCTTGTTGAAAAACCCTTAGTGACAATATCCTTACAGTTATAACTTAGGGTTTTCTTAACTTACGGTGTCTTTTGCAGCTGGGCCCAGAATATCGTAATGACTTAGGGGTGAGCTCTTTTGACTTGGGCCACTAACATCTTAGGGTGCTTTCACACTTGATTTGATTGCATGGTCCGAACACGAGTTCATTTCCTCCCCCCACCATCGCTGGTCTCTGTTCAAATTAGGGATTTTTTTCAACTTGTATCTGGACTTTAAAGGATTCAGATCTCTTTTTTTGTTCAATTTAGTTGTAAGATATCAGCTCAATTTTCATTCACAGTTATTTTTTGGAACCCATTCATTTTAAATATTATTATCATTTGTAAACAAATGATAATAATAATAATAATAATAATAATATATTATAATAGTAATATATAGTAATATATCTCAGTCGTGCACCTTTTGTCACGGATCCACCAGTCTCTCTCTCTCTTTCTTCCTCACTGCCGTCATAGCGCTCACTCTCCCCTGAGATTACACGCACCTGATGACACGGACCTGCATATCATCAGTGGCTAATCAAGGACTGCATATATACCCCACTTTCACACACACTCTTTGACTGTTCTCATCGATAGTATCTCTGAGACTCCAGACCTTTCTACTATGTCAAACATACCTGTGTCTTCATTATTGCCTGCACGTATCATAAGACTGTTGTGAGTTATCTGTTCATCGTGTCTATACCCTGTCTGGATATTACTCACCTGCTGTTTGCCACTCTGCTCAACTGGATTTACTCACAGTGTTTACATCACTGTTTCAATCATCTGTTCAGTAAACCCTGCCACTGAGTTCATATCTCTGCCTCCGTGAGTCTCTCCATTACACCTTTAACTTTTTAAACCCTTACGCTTTTATTTTGACATTTTGACCTCTCAAGGAAGTCCTGTATGTGTCTGTTTTTAGGTAAGTTCACAGTAGTTTAATTCACTTCTTATTCAAATTCTGGTCAAATGCACATCCGGTGCCATTATAAATGCATATAAGTGAACCGAACTATTGAGTATCTACATCTGAGATGTTGTTCGTGAGTAGCGCTCAAATATTGCGGACCGCGTGAAGGCTAAAAATAGCTGCGCGTGCGTTTTATATATTTACTTATAAAACACAGCCTTTTGTGATTCACAGAGCTATCGCACGTCTTCAAGTGGCTTTGAATAAAATGCATGAGTCATATGGACTGCTTTAATGGTGTTTTATGTAATTTTTTATGTAATTTTTTGAGCTTGACAGTAACGAACATGACTAACACACAGTATCGGATTTGGATCGGGCTCGTCGGACCGATACCCGATCCATTAAAAAACATCAGTATCGGAGCCAATACCGATCCAGTTATCGGATCGGTGCATCCCTAGTTCAAATCATATTATTTGCATCCAGACTGCTGTCCGATTACTTCATCAACGTGAGTACAAGCAGCAGCTGTTTACTGTAACTAGGTAACAACTCGAGAAGACATCAGCTTCACTGTTATTGAAGTATTCATCCTTTTGGATTTACCACCAATACTTTATATGCACGGAATGACACTTATGTTTGTCTGCCAAAGATGCATTGATTGAACAATGATGTGATGAATGTTAGCGTTTGTCTGTCGTGAGCCTGCGGATGTGATGCAAGAGATGTGAAGAATGTGAGCTGTTCTCTGAAGGGGAATTATTTGGAGAAAAGCCGGTATGAGAAATGCATTATACCACAATATTTGCAATCGCGAGTCTGCAAAGACACTAATTATTCGTCATCACAAGCAGTTCACTTTCACGATTTGGTACGATTGCGTTCATATCAGCAACAGCAGCCAACCGTTTTTACATGAATTGTACGCCAAACCACCTTTTCAAGCTGACCCGGGTGCGCATCAACAGAGTTAGTAAAACAGAGTTCACATCCTCCAATTGAACCGAACTTTGAAGTAATACGAAACCAGATGCGCACCAAAAGTGCTAGTGTGAAAGCACCCTAATTGATCCTCAAGGAAAATAATTAAGTAAAAAATCGTCTAAATAGCACAGTGTGGTAATGGTTTGCTTGTAAATTCTGCATACAAAGCTCACACATTTTAAACTGACTAGCCGTTCCAGCAGTACTAGATTCCAAACCTTCAGTGAGGTGACACACTTCAGTCTGCTCTACTGTCTCACCATCCAACCTGTGTGACTGCTATAGGAAAGTTTGACCTTCTACACTGTTTTGAGCAATTTTTGTTGTTTATTTCTTAGTGATTAAGGGGTTGGTTATCATACATATCTTAGAAGCTTCTGTGTCAATTCATTAAAGTTAAGTTTCACAAGTTCTTGTGTCTTATAAAAAATCTCTCTTCAGTCTGTAAGTTGTCTTTTTACTGCTGTCAGCAGAATACTACTCTGACTATTTCTGTAGTATGCAAGTTTTCTGTATGCATGGAATACTCAGATGACCTTCTATGTATGCTAAAATTTGCAGTATACAAACAGAGCACACTGCACAGAATATTGTATATCACAATGCAACGCGCTTAACTTTTCCCAAATGAAATGAATGAACCAGAGGAATTACAGCCACACTATTAAAATCTCATTCTTGGCTCATTATTTGACTCATTACGACAACTTATACACAAAAAATAACCATATATATACATATATATATATATATATATATATATATATATATATATATATATATATATATATATATATATATATATAGTGCAGTAAGCAATTCACTACTATACTGATTTAATTACTCAGCCACAGAACTGAAAAAGTTCCTGTGGTACCTGGCAGTCTGCTTTGAACCTCATTATCTGAGAATGTGCTGCTGTCACTGAGTTGACATTTGTTGTCTTCTCTGTAGATTTGTGACTTGTCCTTTTCTGTTTGTTTCCTGTAGGTGCCTCAGTCAAACGGATTGCCAAAGCACCCTCTCTTTGGGTGAGTATTGCTTAATGGATCATGTATGCTGTCTGTCTTTTCAAATGAAGACATTTGGAATGTTGTCAACTAGTGAATATATGACCAGTCAATACTATGAACTATATGAATATATGCACAACTAAAGGAACGGTCACACTAGATGGAGATTGTTTTGCACTTAAGTTCAAGTTTGGTGAACTCTAAAGGGGCGGTCACACAAGTCTTTGAGCACGAAAAAACAATTTGGACAACGCAACAGACCAGAATAAGATGTTACTTGGAACGGCTTCTGGTGTAGTAAATAATACATCACAAATAAATAATATATTTAAAATGTAAAAATATCGTATACACACTTTCCTGCAGCAATGAAACACACAGCTTTGAAATATGTCTTTTTTTGTATTGAGCAAAGAGGTCAGCGTGTAACGTTTCAATCTTCTATTGGCCATATGGATTCGCAGGTCAGAGTTTGCCAAACTGAAACTCTTGTACGCAGCGTAGTACGAAATTTCTTTGCATGAGCTTGCGTTTCTGGTCTCCTGCATTCTGATGCATTTGAATGGGAGTGAATGGAGCACAAAGTTTAGTGTGACTGACCCATTAATCCTTATAATTTGCATAGCGAAAAGACGCATGACCATTAGAGGATCTAAACCTCACAGATTTGACTGTTGGCTGAAAATCAAACGTGAAGGACAGTTTCAGTTTCGCATTAATACAAGTTTAAAGGAATGCAAACATCAATAAAAAAGAGAAGCTAGCTGCATAATCCACGTAATCGCATTGTCATGGGAAACTGGAGGAAAGGCTTATTTTAACATTTTGGATAGAGGTCGACCGATATTGGATTACGCTAATACCGATAACAAAGGTGGTGGGGAAAAAACTATAATCGATTTATCGGCCGAGAGTTTTTAAAATTGATTTATTAAATGTTTTCTCTCTAAGAAAATAGTCTTAGTCTTCCTTATTGTAATGGTTACAAAGGCTACAAGAGTCCAAATTAAACAAAATCACAGATGCAGTTTACAGTGCAACTAAACTTTTACTGTAGTTAAATGTTTTGTTTAGTTTTTTTAGCTAAATTTGTACTTATGAGTAACAAATAATGTAATTGGTAGAGCTGGGAAATTCAACGTGTTAATTTCTGTGATTAATAGTTGACTATTTAACAAGTAAAAAAATGTATGCGATTAATGCAGTATCCGTTTATTTTTTTGTTTGTTTGTTTTTCACTCCTGACACATCAGTAATGTTTTTCCCCTCATCCTGTGGCTAAAATTGGTATTACGGGTGTGAATCTTTGGGTTGAAAGCGAATCGATTCGATTCACAGGTTTTCGATTAGATTAAAAAAAAACAATTTTTGCAAATTGATTCGATTCGATTTGCAATGAAATTCGATTCAATTAACGATTCAATTCAATAGTATTTTTTATATCCTTCCCCTAATGTGTCTTAAGCAAGAAAAAGAAAGGCAAACTACTTGAGACTGTTTATTCCATCAAAAGTAACTTGAAAGAAAACACATTAAATACATGTACTATACATACAGGCTACTTGGAATGCAATAATAGTACAAGAGTACAATGTGCCAATAAAATATTTCATAGCTGACCATAGATAGAAAAGTATTCCATAGGTCTTCGATTTAAAAAAAAAAAAATTATAATTTGCATTACTTTTCCAGTCCTTGAAATCACAATTTAAAAATTCCCTGATATTTCCAGGTTTTCCCTGACCATGGAGACCCTGAATCAGTAAACTAATCCAAATATTACAACATTAAAGTAACACTGGTAACACTTTATCTTAGTGTTTTTGTTACATATATTAACTAATATATTATTGAATAACAGTCAATTATGCATAATTACCAGCAACTAACCCTAAACCAAACCCTTACCCTAAACCCATAGTAAGTACATGTTGTTAATTAATATTACTCAGTACTTACGTGTGTAATTACATTGTAACAAGGACACTGTAAAATAAAGTGTAACTGTAACATCATCTGACTACATTAAGTTTCAAAGAAAAGAGAAAAGGAAACAAATAGATGACTTCAATTTAAATGTTTACTGCACACCAAGTCCCCTACTTAACAATGAGACCAGTAAAATGGCACTATTTTATCTTATAGAAAATAATGGCCTAATAAGTTTCCTCACAATAAATCAGTTTATTTCAGTATTGACCAGTGTTGGTTAAGTTACTCTAAAAATGTCCACTGATTTTATGGCATGTAAACAAAGATTTATACCTGTAAAAATGTGTTTAAATTACTCTATCCCCAAACAAATAATGACTAACCAATTTCTTGCCAGTTCTCTGAGACAAAGTATAAAGTAAACTGATTATATTTTAATGTTTGTTTTAATTTATCATGTACCATGATTAATCACGATAAATCATAGAAAACTGTGTGATTAATTAGTAAAAAAAAAAAAAAATACATTTAATCAATTCACAGCCCTAGTAATTAGAGATGCAATTAATGACAGAATTACTGTTCCTTTAAAGCATATTTTAAAGCATATTAGCAGTTAAAGCCAGAATAACACTGTATTTTGTGTCTCTAGGGGAGGGAATCCATTTGCTACAGTGAAACTTCGTCCCACAGTCACCAATGACCGATCAGCCCCCATCATTTGATCAACACCACAACCGGCCTTCATGCACTCACAGTGCAGACTACAGTGAACTTGAATGCTTTAAACACATGCACTTCCACAGGGCTCGCTTGATTTGGACAGAGACCCTCATCTGAGTATGCTGTGTTTCACAATAACACATGTATGCACACCGGCACCACATACTGTTCACCACTTTATTGTCAATCCCATTTAAACCTCTGTCTCACTATATAGAGTATATTATGAATGTGTGTTTATATAGAGAGATAGAGTGGGACTCAATGTATAGCAATTTGGTCGTAAAGATCACTAAGGTAGGTAGTCATATGTTTGGCTTCCATTTATTGGGAGTATCATTCTGTAAAAAAAGAGAAGGTGGATGTGATGTTAACTTTTTTTTTTTTTTTTTTTTTTTTAATCATTGTTAAGAAGTTTTTATTCTCGAGTTGGTCAAAGAACATTTGACATGTACAAAACTAGATGGGACTATGCGCTAGCAGAAGAGTCCTTATGATAGTGAACTGTAATACTGATATGAGTTATGAAAAATGATAGTTTATGGTGAGTGCTGTCTGAACATTGACAACAGCACTCTTCCTTAAAATGTTTGTTCTGCATTATCACTGTAACTGGAATGAGCTGAAACTTATGAAGACATTTAAAGGAATATTCAGGGTTCAAAACAAGTTAAGTTCAATCGACAGTATTTGTGGCATAATGTTAATTACCACAGCAAATATTGTCCCTCATTTATTTTAAAAACAAGCAAAAATCATTATTACAGTAAGGCAGTTACAATGGAAGTGAATGGGGCCAGTCCATAAATGCTAAAATCCACACTGTTTCAGTAGAATAGCACAAGATGTAAATATTTTCATTTTAACATGTATAAAGTTTATGTCTTGTGGCTATACTTGTGATGTAATGGTCATTTGAATATTTATGGACTGGCCCATTCACTTTAAGTGCCTCACTGGAACTGCATTTTTTGCTTCTTTTTTTAAAATAAACAACGGACAAGTAAAATATATTTTTGTGGTAATCTATGGAAATAGAACAATTACTAAAATATTTTAATTTTGTTCATTTGAATTCTAGACGTGACATTTATCAAATTGGAAGATTTTTGTGCCGTATTTTATAAATTTGTATTTCTAAAAAGCAGATTTTTGGTTTTGAATTTTTTTTCCAAGGGTGGCATTAGCTGTAAATATTCAGAGTATAAAATTACAGGTCAAAATTTTCAGATTAAGAAGAAATTCAGAACTTTATATACAAAGATCTTTCAAGTTCAGTTCTCAGAAATTCTAGACGAAAGGTCAAGCTTCTGTGTGCAACAGGGAAAATTAGTTCGACTATTCTGATAACCTCTATTTTTTCTGAGGAACACTGAAGCTTGACCTTTTGTCTAATATCTTTATAATTTCTGAGTTCTAAAATTCTTTTGACTCTGAAAATTTGAACCTGTCATTTTTTTTTTTATTTGAATATTTACAGCTAATTCCACCTCTAAAAAAAAAATGTAAAACAAAAAAATCTGCTGTTTAAAAATTCAAACTTACAGAATACGCCACAGAAATATTCAGCCTTGTTAAATGTCACGTCAAGAATTCAAATGAACAAAATTCAAATGTAGTCATTATTCAAGCTCCATAGTAATCAACATTATGTCAGAAATGCTGTCGATTGAGCTTAACGTTTTTTTGAGGCGTCATGATCCAAATGATCTTTATAGATAGGAAACAAGACAGAAAAGCACAGACATGTTTATGTAACAATGTTTACCAGAGTTAGCTGGCCAACTCGGTCAGCTGGCCCTGAGGAATAGAATCAAGCTCCAATTCCACAATCGACAGAGTTTCGACCCTACGACAATATGTGTAGGTAATGCCATAAACTACAAAAGCACTCTTAGCTAAATGAGTCTTTTAATAGTAATCTCATTCTTTTAGAAATAGAGAACTTTGCTTTTATCAGTCTCAACACTAAATAATGATCCAATGTTGGTCAGTGGATAGTGTTTTATTTAACGCTTGGGGGATTCATTTGCCTTTGATTGTAGCTGTGCACATTTCTGTTGCTGTTGGCCTGAGATTTTTAGACCATTGCTGTATAAAAATAAAAAATATTTTATTTCTGAATGCATTACTGTTAAAAATTACCTACTGAAAGTTACTGTATAACAGGACTATGCAACCTCAAAGGAAAGAATGAGTAATTTATATTAAGAGTAGTGGTCAACCGATATGGGTTTTTTAATGGCCGGTGCCGATATCGAGAGAGTAGGGTGGCCGATACAATACCGATATATCACACAATTTAATAAAGTAAGTAACATAAACATAAAATTGCTACAAAAATACTCTTATTTAGCACTATATTTACTCAATTTCACAAAGAACTTTGTAAAAAAGAATTTAAAAAATAATATTGTATTTTAAATGGTAGATAGCAGCTTCTTCTGATTTCTGTCATAAAATTTTAGTAATTTATTTGCACATGAAGAAATTGTTAATATATTTTGAAGAAGGAAATAACAGTACACACAGTTGTCCAGCAATCATGGATGGCATGTCCATGTTAGTAAGCATTTTCTCAAACAAATACCGAATCAAACCAATTGCACATACACAGTGCATTGTGAATAACACATTTACTTATAGCGCACATGAAGCGCTTTTACTTTGAAGTTGCACCACCACTTCTTTTAAAATGAATGGGAGAAATTAGAATGCCCAACTGCAGCCAACGGTCAACAGATGTAGATAGGAAGTCCCACCTTACAGATAAAAGAGCCAATCACCTTTTAGATACAGACATCGCCTGTCAATCAACTCAAGAACCCACATGCACATTAGCTATAAAAGCTGGGAAAATTGTGTATTTTAGTGTAATCTGAGGTAAAGAAGCACAATTTATGATACCAGTGTTGTCAGATTTTACAGCTGATTTGAAATATGTTTTTTGATCGTAATCTTGACCAACCGTTTTTGAGATTTCAGTCTTTCTGCATTCAAGTAGATAGGAGCTGAACTTTCATGACTGGAAATAGCCTCCCGAGAGCATTTCAAACATGTCCAACAGTGGCTAAAAAGACTTTGGTTGCACTCACACGCTCATGCGGATCCAGCGCAAGCCTCAATCTCCTGACAGTTTAAACGGCCTGGTTTGCCTGCTTGGATTGTCACAGACTGACCATCATGATTTGTGAATCAGAGGAACTTTTGATCCTGAAGTTTTGATTCTGGCTGATAGAATACGCGCTTCAGAGGAAGATATTAGATGAGCGCATATTTGCAAACAGTATATAATAAAAGTTTTATTGATATTTGCCTTTTATCATTAGAAAAGAAAGTTAAAACTTACAGGGAACTGTTGAGGAGAGACTTTTAGAATACATGCTTTAGAGGTCAATAAATGAGCACTCCACAGGATGCTGGATTTGCTCAAGTTTTGTTAGGTTTCTTTATTACATCTGTTAAAACAAGATATGTGCATATTAGCAGACTTTTTGTCATTAGACAAGACAGTTAAAAGTTACAGGGAACTGTTGAGGAGAGAGAGGGAGAATGAAACAGGTGAGCACTTTAACATTATGAGCTCAAATGCGTCTGCGATATGCGGACCGCTTAAATGACACTATGTTGCACATGGGTCTATTATTGTAGTAACACGATGGCACATAACAACAAAACTAACTGACTGGTCGTTTACATGTCTCGGTCGCTTCACATGCTAGCAGGCAATTCTTGCACCCTCAAGAAACAAATCGGCCAAAGGGGAAAATTTATCGGCCGATGCCAGACATTATAAGGTATATAAATTCAGAATATCGGCCGATTTATCAGCTTCGGCGATATATCGGTTGACCACTAATTAAAAGACATTTTAAAGAAGAATGAACAGATCAACAGTACCTGAACACTGAACACCAGCCTACTTAACACTCAGAAATCCAACCATTTATAGATTGTGCATATATATATATATATATATATATATATATATATATATATATATATATATATATATATATATATATATATATATATATATATATATATTGATACACACACACACACACACACACACACACACACACACACACACACACACACACTGGCAGCCAAAAGTTTAGAATAATGTACAGATTTTGCTCTTATGGAAAGAAATTGGTAGTTTTATTCACCAAAGTGCCATTCAACTGATCACAGTGTACAGTCAGGACATTAATAACATGAAAAAGTACTATTTACAATTTGAAAAAAATGTTCAGAACTTCTTAAACTACTTCAAAGAGTTCTTATCAAACAATCCTCCATGTGCAGCAATGACAGCTTTGCAGATTCTTGGCATTCTAGCTGTCAGTTTGTCCAGATTTGTTTTTGTTTTTCTGTTTCAAAAGTGGCTTTTTCTTTGCAATTCTTCCCATAAGGCCTGCACCCCTGAGTCTTCTCTTTACTGTTGTACATGAAACTGGTGTTGAGCAGGTAGAATTCAATGAAGCTGTCAGCTGAGGACATGTAAGACATCTATTTCTCAAACTAGAGTCTCTGATGTATTTATCCTCTTGTTTAGTTGTACATCTGGCCTTCCACATCTCTTTCTGTCCTTGTTAGAGCCAGTTGTCCTTTGTCTTTGAAGACTGTAGTGTACACCTTTGTATGAAATCTTCAGTTTTTTTGGCAATTTCAAGCATTGTATAGCCTTCATTCCTCAAAACAATGATTGACTGATGAGTTTCTAGAGAAAGCTGTTTCTTTTTTGCCATTTTTGACCTAATATTGACCTTAAGACATGCCATTCTATTGCATACTGTGGCAACTCAAACACAAAGACAATGTTAATCTTCATTTAACAAACCAAATAGATTTCAACTGTGTTTGATATAATGGCAAGTGATTTTCTAGTACCATATCAGCAATTTAGCATGATTACTCAAGGATAAGTTGTTGGAGTGATGGCTGCTGGAAATGGGGTCTGTCTAGAGTAGATCAAAAATGACTTTTTTCAGAGGTCATGTGACGCCATGCAAGAAGCAGACATGTGAGCGACGAGCTCTGCGCACTTTGCAAAATTTTTAATTATTTTCATGTTATAATCTGGTGAAATTTGATACACCCAGTTACACATTTACTCTTTGAGGCAAAACATGGCAAAGAAGTCAAAATCCTCGGCCTCTGGAGACATTAAAAGACACTTACGTGTTTAGGATAAAAGCTCCGACAAGCTTACAGACCGGGGACTCGATTTGGATGGCGCGGCAGGAGAGGTGATCCAGCGTCAGTTGTCCAATATGTCGGTGATGCTGACGAAGGTTCTTGCTGACTTGGAGGATCTCGCTGTAAAACATCGATCGATTACGGCGATGGAAATAAAATTCTCTGAGTTAGTTACAAGAGTGACTGATGTTGAGAGACGAATCGATTGTCTGGAGTCTTTGGAGAGGGAATTAACCGCTAATCCGCCCGCGACCAAAGTTGATTTGGAACATCTCCTTGAAAAGCTTGAAGATCTTGAGAATAGAAGCCGCAGCGATAACGTTTGAATTGTTGGAATTCCTGAGCATGAGGAGGGCAGATATATGGTGAAATTCCTAGACGAGCTTTTCCTGAGTCTGCTTGACATAACAGGCCATAAACTGGAAATTGAGCAAGCTAACAGAGTCCCAGATCACAGATTTGCTGAGGGAGAAAGGCCCCAATCAATCCTGGCCAAATTTCTGAGATCATCCGATAAAGATTTTGTGTTGCGCCAGGCGAGGAGCAAAGGGAAGCTTTCTTGGAAGAGCCATAATATTTTCTTTTCCCAGACTTTGTGAGTTCGATGAGAGAAATGCAATCGGTTCAAGTAAGAAACTCTTACAGCAGCAAAAGATCACTTTTGCTCTGATGTTTCCGGCCAAACTGAGAATAGAAACGAAGGACGGTCGCAAAGTATTTACATGTCCCAATCAGGCAATGTCTTTTATTGAATCAATGGGTGAGTAAACCATTGGGTGTTTCTCATGTGAGTGGGTCGACTCACTGTACTTACTCTGGCTTTTGAGGAAGCTGGGCGTCATTTTGATTTCTTTTTTCTTTTTGTGTTGGCTCCGCCGAGCGGCTGGAATTTGTTTTGTGAATAACACTTTTCCTTAAAGAAACTTTTGCATTGACGAAAGATTACTTTTGCATTGAAGTTCCTGGCCAGTTTGAGAGTGGACACTACGGATGACCGCAAAATATCTACATACTCACACAAAGGATGTCTTTTATAAAGTTGACGGATTGTGTAAGTCATGGTATATATTTTTATGCGGCCTCCGAGTGAATTGACTCGACCATCCGGGGAACCGGGATGCTGTTTTTGTTTCTTTTTGTATTGGTTCCGCCTAGCTGCTGGAGCTTGTTCTATTGAATAACACTCCTTTGGAACAGCTGTGGATTAATCTGTTCGTTTTTCATGCTTATTCCTCCTGCTGGCTGGAGTTTGTTTTGTTGAGTATTTTTACGGGACATTTGAATGATTACGTCATCCACTGAACTCATAACAGCCAGCTCACTGAAAATTCGTCTGTCTGTCCGAGGAATCTGAACGGTTTTATATCAGCTGGAATTTGTTTTGTGGAAGATCACACCTTTGAGACAGATCTGTGAATGAATCTACATGTTCTTTGTGTTCATTCTTCCTATTGGCTGGGGTTTATTTTACAAAGTATTTTACAAATTTGTGAGGCAAAATTGAGCAGTCCGATGGCAAAGTTGTCGTGGGGGCTCGTGGGCGTTCATGGACCTTTTGAGTTTAGAGGGGTTGGTGCTTTCGTGCGTGGGGTTAATGCGCACGTTTTTCTTTTTTCTGTTTGTTTTGTTCGGGGGGAAGTTTGGGGTTGGATTGTTTCACTAATAGGGAATGTGGTCTGTATAATTTTGTTTTTGACACACAATTTATTTTTTCTACTATATCAAAATGTCAAATGTTAATATGAGTGGATTGTCTCTCTCCACATGGAATGTAAATGGGTTGGGGCACCCCATAAAAAGAAGGAAGGTTATTACTTTTCTTAAACATAAGAAATATGATATAGTGTTTCTTCAAGAAACGCATCTCTCCCCGCAGGAAGCTGAAAAATTTGGGAAGATATGGGGTGGACATGTTTTCTTTAGTGCTGGCTCAAGTAAGAGCAAGGGAGTCATTACATTGATTAATAAACATCTACAATTCAAATGTCTCAAACAGACTAAAGATAAATTAGGGAGAGTCATTGTTGTTTTAGCTGAAATTCAAGGGCAAAGTTTGATTTTGGCTAATATTTACGTACCTAACGCTGATGATCAGGGCTTTTTTATAGCTCTAGAAGGGATGCTGCAAATCGCTGGCACCCCTCATGATATAATATTGGGAGGAGACTTGAATCTATTGATCATAGTGAAGCAAAAGTGTGTAAACCCCCTAGAGCAACAATGACGCTTCACAGGATGTGTAAAAATCTTGGTCTTACAGATATTTGGAGACTTTTGAACCCATCTGGTAGGGACTATACATTTTTTTTCATCAGTCCATAAGATTTATTCTAGAATAGATTTTTTTTTTATATCCAAATCCCTCATTTCATCTGTTGTTGGCTGCTCAATTGGAAACATCTTAGTCTCAGATCACGCCCTGGTGAGTTTAGAGGTGTTGCCATATACAGAGAAAAATAAATCATATAGTTGGCACCTTAATGTGTCCCTTTTGCAAAATCCTGATTTCCAACAAATGTTAAAGACTGAAATCAATGTTTATATGGAGACCAACTGGTCCTCAGTATCCTCTGTGGGCGTGGCTTGGGAGGCACTTAAGGCGGTTCTTAGGGGTCGGATCATACAGTATGCCTCATTCACCAAAAAATCCAAAGCACAAGAACTTGTGGAGCTGGATAGGGGCACCCGGTAGGGTTGCCCTCTTTCCCCATTACTGTTCTGTCTTGCCCTGGAACCATTAGCAGCCGCGATAAGAAAGGAGGATGATTTTCCAGGGGTGATTGCGTGAGGTGTGGCGCATAAGCTTCTGCTTTACGCAGATTATATTTTATTATTCGTCTCCAACCCCACTAGATCTATGCCTTGCCTCCGCAGAATTATTAATTCCTTTTCCAAGTTCTCAGGATATAAAGTCAATTGGTCTAAATCCGAAGCTTTGGCTTTGACAGCGTACTGTCCAGTAACGGCCTTCCAGCCGGGTGCCTTCCAGTGGCCCAGACAGGGAATTAAGTATTTGGGAATTTTATTCCCAGCAAATTTGTCTGATTTAGTCAGTTAATTTTGACCCTTTAATAAAAAGGTTTTTCGAATTATGTGGACATGTTGGCTTCATAACATTTATCAATGATTGGGAAGGTTAATGTTATTAAAATGAATTGTATTCCAAAATTCAACTACCTGCTACAGTCTCTCCCTGTAGATGTCCCCCTCTCTTATTTCAAGCAATTTGATAGCATAGCGAAGTCCTTCATTTGGAATGGTAAGCGTCCCAGGTTAAATCTCAATAAGTTACATAGGCCAGTTGACAAAGGTGGTCTAGGCTTACCCAAGATTTTGTTTTATTATTATGCATTCGGTCTCAGACATTTGGCTCATTGGTCACTTCCACCTGAGAGAGCCCCTCCCTGGTTTTGTATTGAAAAGGAAGTTCTTGCCCCATCTCGCCACTGCAAAGCCTTTCAATTAAACTAGCCGGAGAGGTTAAGTCGCACCCCATTATTTTGCATTTGCACTCGATATGAACAAAGTGTCCAGAGTGTTTAATTCTGATATTTATTTAAACGTAGCCTCGAGCATATGGCTGAACCCTAAACTATGTATTAATAAGTCCCCTTTCTGTTGGTCAGATTGGATTGTGAGGGGGGTTAATACACTTGGTGACCTATATGAGTGTGGAGTATTGAGACCTTTTGAAAATTTGGTTCAACATTTTGGCATTCCCAGATCTGTTTTATAAGTATTTACAGCTGCGCCACCTACTCTGCACTGTTTTTGGGAGTGGCACGCACACCCCCAAGTCAAGTCTACATCTAGAGATGCAAGGGTTTGCCTTATGCAATTTAAGATTTTACATTGATTTTATTGGACCCCCTCCAGATTGTATAGGCTTGGTCTTAAAGACACACCCACCTGCTGGCAATGTCAATCAGAGGTTGGAGACATAACTCATGTCTTTTGGGGGTGTGTTGAGATCCAGGAGTTCTGGTTGAAAATGCAGAGTTTTATATGTGATGTATTGGGCACTCGGCTTTCACTTTGCCCCAGACTCTGTATTTTGAGCGATGGGGTGGTCATCGACGTTGAGAATCGGCACATAAAGAGTTGGGTCCTAACGAGTGTCATGATCACCAGACAGGTTATTTTAAGGGGTTGGAGGTCGGTTGGAGCGCCCTCATTTCATGAGTGGTGCTCGGAGATGGGGAGGGTGGCGGCCTTTGAGGAAGGGATGTATAGAAGGCTGGGAAATCTGGGGTAATGGGGCAGATATTGGCCTTTTTGGAAGGCTTTCAGGAGGGGTAGTGGAGAGGGCTCTCTAGTTTTAAATATGTGTATGCAATTTGATTCTTTTTTTGAAAATATGCTTTTTATTTATTTATTTTTTTTTTGTGCGTGTTTTGTGTTTTTTTGTTGTTGTTGTTTCCAAAGTATTTATGACCACTGGGGTGAGTTTGTGTCAGGTGGGGTTGTTCGGGGTGAAGGGTTTAATTGTACATAATTTGATTCTGCATTTTCTGTGATGTTTTTTATTTTTTTTATTTTGTTGAATGGAATCAATAAAAATTGTTAATATTTAAAAAAAAATGACTTTTTTCAAATAGTAATGGTGCTGTTTTTTGCATCAGTAATGTCCTGACTATACTTTGTAATCAGTTGAATGCCACTTTGGTGAAACCAATTAACTTCCTAAACAGCAAAATCGATACATTTTTCCAAACTTTTGGCCGCCAGAGTGTGTGTGGTGTGTGTGTATATATATATATTCTCCTTGAAAGTGTTTTAAGACACTGGTTAAAGAATTGCATTACTCCAAAACTAATAAAATAAAACAACCACAAATTAAAGTTTTAGTTTTATGTACAGTACTGTGCAAAGGTCTTAGGCACATTCCTTTTGCAAATAGAATAGAACAGAAGAACAGGGAGCCCTGCAACATATGTCATGGTCCCCACAAAGCTCCCCACTGTACATCATGTCAATCTGAGATTACATAAAGAGACAGAAGCAATAGCCTAAACAGTTAGAGGAGCAGTGGCAAATTCTCCAAGAAGCTTTGAACAGCCTGTCTGCCAATAAACAAGAAAAAATGTGTCCAGGTGTATCTAGGAGAATTGGTGGTGTTTTGGAGGCAAAAGTGTTCACACCAAATACAGATTTTTTTTTTGTTTACTGGTCTTCATATGATGTTAATTTATAAATGAAAACTATTCATGACATTATTTTTGAAGAAATCCTCACTAGGCAAAATTTGCCTAAAATTTTTTCACAGTACTGTACATACATGAAAAACAAGAAACTGCCACTAGACAACCCTGGGGGCCACAAAGGGGTGCTAGGGGGTCCGTGGAAAATATAAGAGAAATTACAATTCACAATGCATTTTAGGACTGTCACAGTGTACATTGATATAAAACACAATTTTTAAACAAATCTGATATTATTACTGTTTCATGCTGCTTTCTAAAAATGAAATTATTAGATTATTTTATTGCATTAAAAGACCTAGTTTTTAAGAGTATGAAATACAAACCAAATTTGTATATAGTTTTGTGAAAAAAAAAAAAAAAATTCCAATCATTCCTTGCAACGCACATATGTTCAAGAATTTACTTTTGGCATTTTTTATAATATTTCTCACACAATATAAATGGGGCTTTATAAAAGAAAATATATAGTTGCCTTTAAATTTTATGGTGAAAATTGTCCCTTGCAAGGAGATTGTCATATTTGGGGGTCCTTGACATCAAAAAAGCTTGAAAACTCCAGCACTAGACAGCCATAAAATTATATAAGTTGACATTAACTTTCACAGCCCTAAAATGCTAAAAAATAAAAATGAAATCTGAAAAACTTAATACTGAAACTAAACTGAAACTAGTTTCAGTATGTTCATCTCTGAACATGTTAATATTAAATTTAAAAAATCTCTTGGAATAGTTTTTCTACGGTCAGCGTGTATACATGCACAAGCTTAACACCGATTATGCTTAATAAGTCGACAACGCATGTAGCCATGTAAATGCCCTAAACTGTTCTCTTTCATCAGTGTAAGGTCATACAGTAAATGGCTTAAACAAATCACCCCAATTGTACATTGCACGTAAACACCTTTACCAGCATTCTTACCAGCTTGTGCAAGTGTTGTGTGCATGACTGTTCACGTTTTGATGTCAAAAGCAGAGAACAATCCAATGATTTCAAATCTCATGTAAACACGGTTTTCTTGCGGTGTCAGAGTTTTTGAATAGCCTGGTTTTCGGTAGTTATCAGCGCATTGGTGTACATGTAAACACACTCAATTTTAAACGTTGACCAATAAGGCTCACTGTGCAACATTTTGGTGATTCTGTGTGCTTTTCTGAAGTCAGAGATAGAGATGGTTGATATGATCAATACAGACACAACAAGAAACACTTGTAGAATTTATTTACAATCTCTTTAAAAAAAAGAAAAAGTTAGAACCCATCATGATAGCGTGCATAGTGTTGTATAGCACACCAAAAACATGTACATAATAAAATAAATGTGGCAATGACACTATGACCCTAACCTACATTATGAATTGGATCACACTGGACAAGCCCGAGACTGATTGTCAAAGAGTAACTCTACAGTACCTGTCCTTAGGTGACATTTTCTAGGCACCAACTTCCCTTGATTATTGCAGGTTTTATTTTAACTCAGAGATAGCCAAGGACCTTGAGTGAAACAACTGCACATTTACACACTCAAAGACAATTTCAAAAGAGCCCAGCAGATAAAACAATGATTATCAGTGCAGTACAAGAAAAACATGGCCCCCAAAATATCAGACGTCATTTAAAGAAAATGTCTAACAGATTCAGAAATGCAAGATATACAAATACCTCAGTGTGTATTGAAATAACACGCACACAAAAAGACAAATGCGGTACAAGTGTTTGGATCTCGAAGACGTGATTGACAGAGGGCTAGAAAGTATGTTGTAATCTATATATATAAAAAAAAAACAAAAAAACAAAAAAAAAACAGGGTGGATAAATGGTCATGTGAATTTCTATCCCAATACAATTAAAATCTCCATTTAGACGATATTAAACACAAAACCAATAAAACATTGTGATGCAATTCAAAATCAAGTTAGGAAATTGTCTGCGTTTCTTTTATACAATACATACAATGTTACTTGAGTGAGTCGGTGCATGTCTGCCTGTGAATTACCCCTTAGTGAGTCCAGGCTCATTCCGTTTATGGTAAAGGCACTAGTGATTAGATGACTGGAGGACTTTAAGATTGTACATAACAAGAGGGGAGGGGGAATCAGTGCTTGCAAGGCATGTAAAAACTAAAGAAACATCTTCCTGAAGAAAACAGAGTTTGTGGCTGCTTACTATTGTGATTACAATGCTGATGCTTAAAACAGAGCTAAAAATTCAGTGATGGGTTTCGGTCCCTCTAGCCGAATGTGGCTCCACAGTTTGGACACCTCCTCTGACGCAGTGCCAGGCAGAAGAGAATTCCCAGAGGAAAGAAGAATATGGCACACATGATTCCCAGACAGGTGAAATCATCCTCCAGCACGCCAACCCTGCAGAGAGCACAACACATCAGCCAAAACCCTTACAGCCGTCATTTATCAATGACTATGGACTACCACTGTGTGCGTTTTCATCTAGAACAAGGTTTTCCGAAACCGAGGTGATGATGGGGGTATGTGAACAAAACTCAGAGATTTCCCATTCATTCAGAGCCCTGTTTTTCTATCGTTGCTTGATTATTTTGTCAGTAAATGAGCTGCACCTTGCTGAGCTGGCCGTGTGGCATTGATGTGCAGTTTGTGTCACCATACCAGCAGCTATTCTTGTGCACCGACAGCTCTTATAAAAGTGCCGGTACTGTCGAAAAGATGAGAAGGGAACTCACTGAGACTTTAATCAGTATGTATATGATCAATTTTGTGCAAATAACATTGAGTTGTTTTACAAAGCTAATTGTGTTAAATATACTTATTTTTAATCTACCTTGTGTTAATGTTGTTTATGTGTACTGTAAATAGTCTGGAAACCACTCATCTAGAAGATGTTTTTAGATCATTTGTACATCTGCAGTTCACGGATGTTTTTGTGAAGTTTGATTTAGTTTGATTAATAATTAGTGCACTTCTGCACTATTTTATACCACTTTGTAGTGTAAGTAGTTCCAATAGTTTTTTCACGCTAGTGTGCTATGAGTACCCGGATGATGCACTCCTTTAATCAAAAAAAAAAAAAAAAAGTGTGGAATGTTGGACACTTCATTAGTCATGCTTGCTAAACTGGCCTGATCTGGTGCATGAGCCAAAGTCCTGTCATGAGCTCATGAGAAATGACGGTGTGAATCTTATGATGTGACCTGACTCGCTTTCTCACTCTCTCTCACATGCACAAACAGGAAGTGATTCTTCAATAAAAATGTCAACAGTGCTGAGCTGGTCAGAGTCCAACTTAAGGCCATGAATATGAACAACCGATTATGACGCAGTCCAATTAGTTAGAAATGCACAAGCTCTTCTTGTATGCTTTTTAAGGATTATTCAACCCAAAAAGGAAAATTCTAGGACTGGGATTTTCCGATGCATCATACTCTTCATTTCAACAATCTTGATATTGATTCTTAAATCCCATGATCGATATTTTACTATATGCGCAACTCTCTACAACGCAAGTAAATCACTCACATATGAGACTAAATTTTGCGCTATGAAACTTAAAATGTCTGTGATTAGCCACTGGCTGGTAAATGTTCAGATTTCACTCACTAGTGATTGAGAAGTATATTGGCGAAGGAGTTCAGCATCCTTTCACATCGTTTCGTTTGACTCGTTCAGTGTAACGTGTCCAAAGACAAGATCCACGCAAACCATTTGTCATTGAATAATGTCTCTTTTAATATCATTTCTGTTCTTTCCAGTCAGTTATTGATCAAAATCAACAAAAAAATACATATTTAATTATAATACCGAATACAGAGGAGGTAAAGAAGCCATTCAAGTCCTCTTTTTTGCTCATTTACAGATACTCTTTACCAGCTGCAGGTTTTCTTAAAGAGACAGTAACGATTTTTAGCTTGTGTTCCGTGAATCATATAAATTATGCATTAAACAAAGATGTACAAAAAATATTATATATGCAATATAATACCAAATCAATAATGAATACATGGATTTGTACATAAAGCTAAAATGTGACAAATTTAGAAAAACTAAATATAAATAGTCAAATTAATATTTTCATATTGTACCTAGTTAGAAGGTCCCCTGTATAATTAACAGCATTAGCTGGGAGAGAATTTGTATCTTTTTGAGAATTTATGAGAATTTAGGACATAACTGAAATAAGCCCAAATGAATCAATATTGAATTGAAATCGGAAATTAATCGAAAGCTTGTGAATTGGAATCGAATCAAATTGGGAAATCGGTATCAACACCCAGCCCTAGAAAATTGTCATCATTTATTCCCCCTTATGTCTTTTGAAACACACATGACTTTGTATAGCAGAATGTCCAAGCCGCTCTTTTCCATACTATGAAAGTGAATGGTGACCACGGTTGTCAAGCAAGATTTTCAGCAGATGACTTAATTTTCAGTCTGTTCCTCATACAAAATAATCAAATGACATCAGACGACTTTATATGGACTACTTTTATAGTGCTTTTTTTTTTTTTTTTTTTTGGAGATCCCCATCCATCAGCCAAAACATTCTGCTTTAGTTCTACTTTGACATTTCACACAAGGTCCGAAATTAATTTTTAAGCCTGCCAGTTAAGGCGGCTGGTAGATGAAAAAATGTACCAGCCAGTAAGCCTGATCCATTTTACAAGTGGATTTGACAGGCATGAAAGACAAATAAACAATAGTCATGTCAATTTTTGTTTGTAATAGCGTTTTCACAACTCGTTTCAAAGCAGCTTTACAGAAAATCATGCTATAACAGAAAATGAAGCTGAAACGTCTGTAATATCTAATTGTGTGGTTTAATTGAACAACGTGATAGTAGATAATGTCTTAATAAATGATTTGTCTTAAGGCCCCCAGTTAGCAAGCTAAAGGCGACTGTGGCAAGGAACATAATACTCCATAAGTTGTTTGTTAATGGAGAAAAATAAAATTGGAGAAAACCAGGATCAGCTGGGGAAGCCAGTTCTCTCTGGCTATACAATAGTGTATGCATTATTAAAAGTGAACTGCTTTTTTTAAATAATTGTGTTATTTATGAAATATTTAGTTGCCTGAAAGTCCATATAGAATTCTTTTTCAGATTATTTACTTATAACAACAAAACCCAATGTGTGTTTTAAACTACGTTGTCATGAAAAATCTGATTCTACATTAGGGCTGAAACGATTAGTCAATGTTATCGACAATGTCGACAATAAAAAAAATTATCGACAAAAATTTTCATTGTCGAATAGTCGTTTGATCTCATTTACCATAACATGAGATCACATTCAACTATAATGATGACATGTGAGAGCAGCACTGCAGTTCGCTCCTGACTGAGGAGAGGAACAATTACACAGCTCACAGTCTAAACTTTCCAAACAGCTTCAGGTGATGCAGATCACAAAGTATGAGGGAATTATAATGCAAAAATACAAAATAAGTAAATACAGAAGCACACTTGTTGTGGAGTAAGTGGAGATGGAGCTGCTGCTCCGCTTAAGCAAAACTTGCATGTCGAGCATCTTTAAAGGAAACACCGTGGCGTTACATCTTTAATGCAGTTATATTTAATGCGTTATAGCTTTAATAAAGTTCAAATAATACAAAAGCAGATCATGTAAATAACTACAAATTCCGAAACTGGCATTTCTCTGTGCAGTCAGCACCTCTTCTATGAGTTGCTTGAATGTCCCGATCTAAAGGGGAAAGATTCAAACTGCACCTGGCTGATGCACACTCTGTCACGGGGATGCTCACTGTGTCAAATATGTCACTGTGCATTTCTTATAGTGATGAAAATTGGCAATACGCAGCTTTATTAATAAGAGAGTGTTTTTTTTGTGAGAAAGATGGATTGAAGTGAACAAAGGTGAGAGAGGGTAGTCTTCGCCCCATTATACACTGCAACAAAATATGTTTTTGATTTGTTTTTGTTTTCAAATATAAATATCTAAAACTCATTTAAAACAACATACATTTTATTTAGCAGCTATACTGCAGAAGAAACAATTGTTATCTGAGAATATTGAATATAATATTAAAAATCCTTTAAAAAAAGATGCATTCACCTGAGAAGCAGCATATAAGATATTTAGATTTGCTTTTAGAGAAAACATTTTGAATACAAGTATATTTTGTATTTACTGCTCTCGCAGAAGTATAACCAAGTGAAAAAATACACTTGTATACAAAATACACTTATATTTATGATACATTCTCTTAAAGCAAGTCTAAATATCTTATATGTTGCTTCTCAAGTAAATTAATCTTGTTTTAAGGATTTTTAGACAATTTTAAATGGAAAACAAGACAAAAACACTTGATAACAGTAGGAGTTTTTGCAGTGAATTTCTTTACTGAATTAAACTTAAAAAGTATTTTGTTCCCTTTAATTCAGTGAATGTAATGTAGAGGTATTTTTAAAAGATGATTTTGTCCTCTTTATTGTTAGTAAGCACGTTTAATACAACCATTTAAGTCAGCGCACAAGCTGAATAATCGGTTTAGAGCTAATGATTAATCGGTGCAATAATCGCCCAAATAGTCGAATAATCGTTCTAATCGTTAAATTCATCGATTATCAAAATAATCATTAGTCGCTGCCCTGTTCTACATACATTATAATATCACCAATTTATTTTTTATTTTTTTCGCCAAGCCATCACATGATATAATTTTCTCAAAGAAAAGGCAGCTTCTAAACAAAACTATTGCTATTGATGGCATGAAAAGATGGGTCATAAAGAGACTTGTGAAGCTTGCAGAAATTAGTTCACAGTTGTTCTGAGTCAGTCATCTGTTATGTGTTTACAGAAAGAAGACACAAGGCACATAAACATCTGTGGTCACTTCTGAAGAATGTCAGCTACCCACAAACAAGAGTTTATTTATGGATTTCCTCTCATATTGTGCCGTTTAACTGGCAAATTATGCTGTACAGTTATATATATATAAACTTGACCAATAGAAGAACATTTACATATAACTGGGGGTGGGGGGTGGGGGGGTATTAATCATGCACTATCTATCTACAGTTGAAGTCAGAAGTTTACATACACGTAGGTTGAAGTCATTAAAACTCATTTTTTAACCACTCCACAGATTTCATTTTAGCAAACTATAGTTTTGGCAAGTCGTTTAGGACATCTACTTTGCGCATGACACAAGTAAGTGTCCGGTTTTCCAACCAACAATTGTTTACAGACAGATTGTTTCACTTTTAATTGACTATATCAATTCTAGTGGGTCAAAACTTATAAGTTAACTGTGCCTTTAAGCAGCTTGGAAAATTCCAGAAAATGATGTCAAGCCTTTAGACAATTAGCCTCTGATAAGAGGTGTACTGAATTGGAGGTGTACCTGTGGATGTATTTTAAGGCCTACTTCAAACTCAGTGCCTCTTTGCTTGACATCATGGGAAAATCAAAAGAAATCAGCCAAGACCTCAGAAAAAAAAAACTGTGGACCTCCACAAGTCTGGTTCATCCTTGGGACCAATTTCCAAACGCCTGAAGGTACCACATTCATCTGTACAAACAATAGTACGCAAGTATAAACACCATGGGACCACGCAGCCATCATACCGCTCAGGAAGGAGACACATTCTGTCTGCTAGAGATTAACGTATTTTGGTGCAAAAGTGCAGATCAATCCCAGAACAACAGCAAAGGACCTTGTGAAGATGCTGGAGGAAACAGGTAGACAAGTATCTATATCCACAGTAAAAACAAGTTCTATAGAGACATAACCTGAAAGGCTGCTCAGCAAGGAAGAAGCCACTGCTCCAAAACCATCATAAAAAAGCCAGACTATAGCTTGCAAGTGCACATGCAGACAAAGATCTTACTTTCTGGAGAAATGTCCTCTGCTCTGATGAAACAAAAATTGAACTGCTTGGCCATAATGACCATTGTTATGTTTGGAGGAAAAAGGGTGAGGCTTGCAAGCCGAAGAACACCATCCCAACCATGAAGCATGGGGGTGGCAGCATCATGTTGTGGGGTTGCTTTGCTGCAGGAGGGACTGGTGCACTTCACAAAATAGATGGCATCATGAGGAAGGAAAATTATGTGGATATATTGAAGCAACATCTCAAGACATCAATCAGGAAGTTAAAGCTCGGTCGCAAATGTGTCTTCCAAATGGACAATGACCCCAAGCATACCTCCAAAGTTGTGGCAAAATGGCTTAAGGTATGACAACAAATTCAAGGTATTGGAGTGGCCATCACCTCAATCTGACAGAAAATTTGTGGGCAGAACTGAAAATGACTACAATTAGGCCAGGAGGCCTACAAACCTGACTGGTTACACCAGTTCTGTCTGGAGGAATGGGCCAAAATTCCAGCAACTTATTGCGAGAAGCTTGTGGAAGGCTATCCAAAACATTTGACCCAAGTTAAACAATTTAAAGGCAATGATACCAAATACTAACAAAGTGTATGTAAACTTCTGACCCACTGGGAATGTGATGAAAGAAATAAAAGCTGAAAGAAATAATTCTCTCTACTATTATTCTGACATTTCACATTCTTAAAATAAAGTAGTGATCCTAACTGACCTAAGACAGGGAATGTTTTCTACGATTAAATGTCAGGAATTGTGAAAAACTGAGTTTAAAAATATTTGGCTAAGGTGTATGTAAACTTCTGACTTCAACTGTACCTCACATGTTCTTACATTTAAAGGTGAATTCAGTTACTTTTGTCTTTGTGTCATCTTGGACTTACACTGACACCTAGTGGTTTGGATGCAGCATCATTTAAAATCAATACTTTTCAGTTTCAGATGTCATTGTAGAAATTTAGTATTCACAGTCAGGCATGATTACTTTAATCAATGAGTGAAAGTGTCAAATAACAGGACAGATACTGAGATTCATCGAGTAGTATTCAGCTGGTCATGTGATTCTAACATGGCAGCCCCCATGTGCGGACCCTCTCCATGTAGAATAAAACAGCTTTTATAAGATTACTGATATGACTGGAGTCTTCATTTTAATGTGAATGCTTATGATTTTCTACATATATTGCGAAATTACAATTCAAGTCTTTACGTGTTAAACTTTTTTAATGAGCAAAAAATTACTGAATGCACCTTTAACACTGTGAATTCAATGTATGTATCTTTGACTCATTGTACACAATGGGATGTATATTGACTCACCTGCAGGCCGGACATCCTCCCACCACCACAACAGAAGGCTGGACTATGGTGTAGGTGCTGGTGTAGGCTGGCTGGGCGGCTACGGCAGCAGGCTGTCCGGGGACCGATGGATAACCGGAAGTAGCCGCTGGATAGCCTGTAAAACATCATAAAAACCCATTTACATCTACTCTTTTCTAAACGTATCACTTCAGGTGTGGGTGACACACTGTATGATGAGCAGAAGTGTTGTTCAGAGCTGAATATTTAGAAAAGAAAGCGTAGTTGCGGGTATATAAACTATAAAAACATTGAAACAGAGAGACAATCAGTGAAAAGTCAATGACTAGTTAATAACGAACCAACACAAACAAAGTGTGGGTGTTTATACAGTCAAAACAGTCATTTAAGATCTACGGACTTTAAACCTCTAAAATTAAACGGTTTACATAAGAATAACACCATTTCTGTAACATTAAGAATAAGCAAACACTATGAATATTCAAACACTTGACAGCCAGAAGTTCTTATTACTCTCATTAAACACTGATTTGAAATAAATGTCATATTTATCTTGCAATAAATTACTAGAAGGTATCAGATGGTAATACCATAGCACAAATATGGTAGGTATTTCAAAGAATACCATAGTACTGCCTCAGTACCATTTGTTATTGTAGTCTTACTGAAACTTTTAGGCAAGTCCGTGTAACATAACATCGCCTATACTTAATAGGCCCCTGGTGTGAGAGAGTTATTAACAGGTTGAAAACAGTATTTTCGGTTCTCTTGCCTTGATAGGGCGGCGCTGCTGAAGGTTGGAAGCCCGCCGCGGGTGGAGCGGCCGCGGGGATCGAGCCGTAGTCATACGCGCCCGGGACTGCGTTGTACGCTGGAGGTCTGTCCTGGAGGAGAGGTTTACTATCCATACTGTCTGATCCGAGGCGTCCTGTTCACCAAACGGACCTGAAATCCTCTCGAGGTTCTGTGGCGTGGACGATCACTGGAGTTCAAACACAAACCAAAACAAAGTTCTGCTGCGCGCTCTCCATGCGACAACTCCCGCGCTCACAGTGTTAGGTAAATAAACAGTTAGTAACACGTTTATATGTTCTAAAGATGCGCCATCGCAACTTCTACTTGATTCCTCTCGTTTGTAAGAGAGAAATGTGCGTTAGTTGAGAGTGAAACTCCTCATCAAACTCAACAAGACGGTTTTTTCCTGCTCGCGCTCGCTGTCACAAGACTTGAGTCACGTGATTGAGTCTGCGGGGACAGAGGGTGGGGAGACCTCTTAAAGAGACAGGCGATCATTTACGCAGATAAAACAAGTATCTACGGCTGCAGCTTACAGAATGGGGCGGGGCAACATATTGGGGCGTGGCTACACGTGTAGCCCCACCCATAACTTACTCTCATTGGCTCGGTCATCTTTTATTGGTGTACATGATAGGAGATGCGTTTTAAATAAGTGTAGCCTGATCATTTTTATTATAGTGCTGTGGCTCATAAGTGATGTGAAATTGTGTTGTACCTCACGGTTCACTGCAAACAGATGTAGTAGGAGTCTGACTGAGCAGCCTGTTGTTGTGTGAAAGAGGAGGGCAAAATTACTAATCCTACTATGGTGAAGATTCAACTCTAATGCAGTAGTCAGTGTTGAAATAATTAGTTTTTTTAGTGCTATGACTCGTAAGTGACTTTGTTATGGAAGCCGGTTTCTGCCTCATATGAGATACTAAGTCATTATTATGAGATACTAAGTCATTATTATGAGAAATGTTCTCATTAATTTGAGAAACTATCTCATAATAATGGCTTAATATCTCATTATATTGACTTACAAAATCGTATTTTTTATCCTCCATAGGGCGGAATCCGGCTTCCATAGTAAATTAACTGTAAATTACACTCCAATTCTCACAAAAGTTATAAAGATGTAATATAAACGTATTTTCAAATATCCTAATTTTGGGGGGCAGAATGCAAAACCTCATGTCGTTCATTTAATCATTCATTCATAAGGCATGTGCTTGTTTACAACGGACAATTCTCGAAAAAACCGAGATCATGCATGCACTCGGTTTTCACACTGGGAATGTTTGCTGCGGTCTGAATCCGAGCGCGATTGTATCCGTCGACCCCCCCCCCGCAGCTTTGGTCTGGTTTCAAACTCGTGTCTCGTTTGGAAGGATGCGTCCTCCGGAGTTCGCATTTGTCGGCCGCATACGTCATCAAGGCTGTCTCATTTCATAAAAGCGAGTAGGACACTTCGAATGCGACCTTCTTTCACGGGAATTCGGAGGATGCATGAGGTGTATCCTTCGTGGGCACTCACAACCCACAATTCTTTGCTTCTATGGAAATTTCTAAATAAAATGACGCAATTTGCCCATAAATATGATGTTCAAACGCAAGTAATGTTAATTCCCAAGTTGAAGTACCTCAGTAGATGTGTGCAGAGTATATAATATGTATAATTATATTAATATATAATTAAAATAAAGTATTAGACTAAAAGTACACCTGTAAAATCAATTTTCTTTTCTCTTTACATCACTATAAGTCTCCTAAAATGTACCTCATGCATTCCCTTCTAAAAGGACTTTGTTCCCTTCTCACTCAATGCACTCGCGCTTGTTAAAGAGTGGCGCGCTGTCATAGCAACCATGTTACGTTCTGTTTCCGTTTGTCCTACGAAGGCTGTCTCGTTTAAACGAGTCTTATTTAAAGGAGGACACTCGGTATACTGCAGCCTTCAAAGGATGCGTCCTACCTAGCATACAGCCTTCCAAACGAGACACTGATTCTGTCGAACCCCGGTGTTTTTCCGTCATCAACTTGTGTCATCACAAACGTGCACATGATGGAAAGCACAACACGGGTCGCTATATTTGTGTGTTTGTTATTAATTTTGTGTCATTATGCACACCAGAGTGGACGACACTTGCTCCTCTGTGTGTCGCATGCCGTAATTCAGCAGTTGAACATCCAGGAGAAGGCGACTATATCTGATGCATAATTTTTGAGAACCCAGCTGGTTGCACGCTCACTCACTCACATAATTCAAATCAAGTCAAATCAAATCACTTTTATTGTCACACAACCATATACACAAGTGCAATAGTGTGTGAAATACTTGGGTGCAGTTCCGAGCAACATAGTAGTCGTGACAGTGATAAGACATATACCAATTTACAATAAACATCAGATTTACAACACAATTTAAAATCTAATATACACATAATTACACATAACACAATATACAAATAATAACATACAATGTACAGTATACAATACACACAATATAGAATACACATTATACAATAAAAAAGTATATATAGTATACATAAAATGTACAGTAGGTTGTATTGTACTGTATTGACATTCAGGCTGTCAGTTGACAGTAAGTTGTTAAGAGAGAATATAATATAATAATAATATAATTTATGACAGTCCAGTTTGAGATATAAGAGTAAGAGTAATAAAGTGCAGTGCTGATGTATTTTGATCGTGGGAGATCAAGAGTTCAAAAGTCTGATTGCTTGGGGGAAGAAGCTATCATGTAGTCGGCTGGTGCGGGTCCTGATGCTGCGATACCGCCTACCTGATGGTAGCAGTGAGAACAGCCCATGGCCCGGGTGGCTGGAGTCTCTGATGATCCTCCGAGCTTTTTTCACACACCGCCTGGTATATATGTCCTGGAGGGAGGGAAGCTCACCTTCGATGATGTGTCTGGCAGTTCGCACCACCCTTTGCAGTGCTTTGCGGTTGTGGGCTGTGCTATTGCCGTACCAGGCGGAGATGCAGCCAGTCAGGATGCTCTCTACAGTGCAGGTGTAGAACCGTGTGAGGATGTGGCGGTTCATTCCAAACTTCCTCAGCCATCTCAGGAAGAAGAGGCGCTGATGAGCCTTCTTCACAATGGCTTCAGTGTGGATGGACCATGTGAGTTCCTCAGTGATGTGGACACCCAGGAACTTGAAGCTGCTGACTCTCTCCACTGGTGCTCCATTGATGGTGATGGGACTGTGTTCTCTATCTCTTCTCCTGAAGTCCACCACAAGCTCCTTTGTCTTACTGACGTTGAGGGAGAGGTTGTGCTCCTGACACCAGTGTGTCAGAGTGTGCACCTCCTCTCTGTAGGCTGTTTAATCATTGTCAGTGATCAGACCTACCACCGCCGTATCATCAGCAAACTTAATGATGGCATTGGAGCTGTGTGTTGCCACACAGTCATGTGTGTACAGGGAATACAGGAGTGGGCTGAGAACACAGCCCTGCGGGGCTCCAGTGTTGAGGGTCAGTGATGAGGAGATGTTGCTGCCCATTCTAACCACCTGACATCTGCTTGACAGGAAGTCCAGGATCCAGCTGCACAGTGAGCTGTTTAAGCCCAGAGCCCGGAGTTTCTCATCAAGCTTGGAGGGCACTATGGTGTTGAATGCTGAGCTGTAGTCTACAAACAACATTCTCAAATAAGTGTTCTTTTTTTCCAGGTGGGAGAGAGCAGTGTGTATTGTAGATGCAATGGCATCATCAGTGGAGCAGCTGTTGCGGTAAGCAAACTGCAATGGGTCTAGTGATGGAGGCAGCACAGAGTAGATGTAATCTCTGATTAGTCTCTCAAAGCATTTGCTGATGATGGGGGTCAGAGCAACAGGACGCCAGTCATTTAAGCAAGTGATTTTGGATTGCTTTGGAACAGGCACAATGGTGGACGTTTTAAAGCATGTGGGGACTACAGACAAAGAGAGGGAAGGTTGAAAATGTCCGTAAAAACACCAGCCAGTTGGTTCGCGCACGCTCTGATGACACGGCCCGGAATGCCGTCTGGACCCACAGCTTTGCGGATATTCACCCGTCGGAAGGATCGGGTTACATCCGCTACAGAGACGGAGAGTGAACTAACCCATGTAGCTTTGGCCGCGAGAGCTCTCTCCACGAGGGTGGTGTTATTTCCCTCGAAACGAGCATAAAAAGTATTTAGCTCATCCGGGAGAGGCAGCGGTGTTCACGGCGGAGTTTTTATTCCCTTTAAAGTCCGTGATGATATTAATTCCCTGCCACATGCTTCTAGAGTTGGTGATGTTGAACTGTCCTTCAATCTTGTTCCTGTACTGACGTTTTGCTGTTCTGAGGGCATAACTGGCTTGTTTATGCTCCTCTGCGTTCCCGGAATTAAAAGCGGAGGTCCGCGCATCAAGTGCCGCACGAACATCGCTATTAATCCAAGGTTTCTGGTTCAGGTAGATCCGTATTGTTCTGGTCGGAACGACGTCCTCTACGCACTTTCTGATGAAACACGTTACGCTATCAGCGTAAAGCTCGATGTCGTCATCAGAGGCGGACCTGAACATCTCCCAGTCCGCGTGATCAAAACAGTCTTGTAGTGTAGAGTCTGATTGGTCCGACCAGCACTGGATTGTTCTGAGGGTGGGTGCTTCCTGTTTCAGTTTCTGCCTGTAAGCGGGCAGAAGCAGAATGGAAGAGTGGTCCGATTTGCCAAATGGTGGGCGGGGGAGGGATTTGTAGCCGTCCCGGAAGGGAGAGTAGCAATGGTCCAAAACCCGGTCCCCTCATGTGTTAAAACTAATGTGTTGGTGGTATTTTGGTGCAACTGATTTGAAACTGGCTTTATTCAAGTCCCGGTCACAATGAACGTGGCCTCAGGGTGCGTGGTTTCCTGCTTGCTTATGATCCCATACAGTTCCTTGAGTGCCCGGTCTGTGTCGGCTTGTAGCGGGATGTACACAGCAGTGATAATGACCGCTGTGAATTCCCTCGGTAGCCAGAATGGTCGACATAGAAGCATGAGAAATTCCAGATCAGGAGAGCAGAAAGACTTGATAGAATGTACGTTCCTCTGATCACACCAGGATTTGTTGATCATAAAACATACACCACCACCTCTGCTTTTACCTGAGAGGTCTTTCGCTCTGTCTGCTCGGTGAAGGGAGAACCCCGCGGGTTCAATGGCTGAATCTGGAATCTCAGCAGACATCCAAGTTTCCGTAAAGCAGACAATGCAGCAGTCCCTCGTCTCTCGTTGGAAAGAGATCTGCGCTCTCAGCTCGCAGAGCTTGTTGTCCAGAGACTGAACATTTGCCAGTAGAATACTGGGTAGCGGGGGTCGATTTGCACGACGTCTTACTCTGATGAGAACGCCGAGAATATTTAAAAGGCACCAAACCTTTTCTGTGTCCTGCAACATTTCCCTGCCACTCATGATGCACATGTGTGTTTGTTTTTGTGCAACTGATGATGTCATCATGCTTAAATCAATCGTTTTCTGCCATAACAGCTCGTCATCATGAGTGATTATTTTGCATGATTAATAATAGTTTCTTTCACTGACCAAGTTTGCTTTATGCACGCCGTCTGTATCTGCTCGATCTATTGATTAGGCTACTCTGCATTTTAGGAATTTAGTCGTTTTAATTTATGCCATCAACAATAGCAAACAAGAGGCTGATGAACTGATGAAAATTATTATGCCATTCTTGAGATAGTTGCGGTGCTTTCACTCGTAGCTTATTTCATATTGATTCATAATAATTTCATAATAATATCATTTCTTTTAAGGATTGTAAACAATTATCTCTCCTCCTCGTTCCAAAAATGTGTGCTCCGTTATGTCATCGGCCTAAAAATTACTTTCTAATTGACATGCACACAGAAACCAACCCCAGTCAATAAATAGTCCGTTACAGCGGAAAATAAGGAATATTGCATGAGGCA
The DNA here is from genome assembly GCF_019703515.2 of Myxocyprinus asiaticus. Lineage (NCBI taxonomy): Eukaryota > Metazoa > Chordata > Actinopteri > Cypriniformes > Catostomidae > Myxocyprinus > Myxocyprinus asiaticus. The sequence continues at coordinate 41,326,685 of NC_059357.1, forward strand.
TGCAGGCTATAACTGTTAATACTGTACTGTCCTACCGGTGCATGAGCACCAAACACAAAAAAAGAAAAACACATATACATGATTTTCAGTTGGCATTTGTTTAAGAATATTTTTACATCAGTTTCAGCCTTTATAAATCCCGATTTATTCCTCAATTTTAATGTAGGATAAAATCCATGGAATTTAGAATTTAATATCACATACAAGAAATCAAATGGTTTGGCTCAACTATTCAGTATCTCTTAAACCATGATAACACACCAGCAACGACGACCACATCTCCTATCATATATGACAATGAAAGATGATGTAAATGTAGCCCCGCCTCATTCTGCAGGCTGCAGCCAGGTCCTTCTCACCAACAATTCCTATGGCAACTTTAAGACAAAAAGTTTTTTTTATTTTTTTAATGTAATTTTTTTGCCATTTCGTTCTTCCAGTTAAAAAACGAAACTTGAAGCAATGTCATAAAATATGAGGTATATTCGTAAACTCTTGAGTTGTGATTGGAAGTAGAGTACACTAATACATCAATCGATTCTGAGCGTTTCTCCACATTACACATGAAGGAACGCTTCCATCCAATCACTGCACTGTCTCATGCATGAGCTCGCATTACAGCGGAGACTTCAAAACCACACACGGACTTGACAGCGGTTCCTGGTTCAGATATGAGAGCGGACTTTTACACAAAATACCGTGGTGAGATGGGAATCACTCATCAGAATGGACCGCGGTCGATAACCAGACCAGAGCGAGCATGTTTAAGTGCGAGATGTGAAAGACTGTTGCTGAACAAGAGGGGTTTCATGACACTTTAATGTAGTGAAAAATATTTTGCTGTTAACAACAACGCTGTTTTGGAGTGTTGCCACAGAAACAAACTTTCCAAAGATGTGAACAGCTACGAGTAGAATCTGTTTAGTTGCCATCTCGTAATTACAGTTATTCCGACAGTACGTGAATGCAGCATTGTCACTGAAAAAAGCCAAACTTTGTTTAAAGAACCCTAGGCGAATGAAGACTGCATTTATACTACTCTTGGCGTCGTTTTTAGAACATGTTTACTTTGTTGAAGAAAATACAAATATAGAACATCACATCCAAACCACACCCATGATTAGATTTAACCAATCATCAATGCTCTTCCACAAGCGGAGTTCCCCTTTATTCTTAGGGAGAATTTGAGGAAAGTGCACAAACAGGAGAAATAGTACCAAACGAAGGAACATCAGGGTAATTTTTCCTAGATCAAAATGAGGTCAAGTAGCCTACTTATCAGTAACTAGTTTTCCTGCTTTTATAAAGTATGATAGTATGATTTACATACAGCAACTATTTTTGTAAGTACTCACTGGGGTTTACAGGCACTACATTTACATACAAATAATATTACTGTAAGTGTATATTGACCACATAGCACACTGTTTAAAGGAATAGCTCACCCAAAAATGAAAATTCTCTTATTAAAACAGATCGTATCACACAAGGATCAAACTAATGGAGTCCGATGGATTACTTTTATGCTGCTTTTATATGATTTTTGAATATTCAACATTTTGGTCACCATTCACTTGCATTGTATGGACCTACAGAGCTGAGATATTCTTATAAAAATATTTGTATGTGTTCAGCAGCAGAAAGAAAGTCATACACATCTGGGATGGCATATGGGTGAGTAAATGTTGAGAGAAAATTAAGTTTTGGGTGAACTATTCCTATAACCAAGATAACATACATAACTAAAACATACAAAACCCCTGAAAGTAAAAAAAAAAAAAAAAAAAACATAAAAAAAAAAATTGAGGTACCTGATCAGGTGAAAATGCAATCATATGTAAATTCATCTTTTTCATGGCATATGGATTATTATCAGTCTGAAATAACGATGCATTTAAGAAGTATTTTAGGGGGTCAGAAATTGGCTGGTTGGCATCACCTCGTTAGCCCCTGCTGGTAGATGTCATAACTACCATTATGATGGCAAAAAACATCCCCATTTGAAACATCCCCCGTTTCCCCATTGACAGCCATGCAAAAATAACCATGTAATCTGACAAGTAAAGAAAATTGAAAAATAAATCAAGTGTGAAAAAAGAAAGACAGCAGACAATACATTCCATGCTTTTAAAAGACCTCCAAAAAATTTAACACTCTTAAAACATCTACCATAATATAATGAAATATTTGCGATACTTGCAAAAAATAAATATATAAATAAATAAAAAATATTAAGATTCAAAATTTACAACTCCAGTTGAGGGGATACTGGGCAACCCATAGACCCGCCTATTTCCATGGACTCGGCCCTGGTGATAAACAGCACTCATGTCTGAGAAGGATAAATGCCAGCGATATATAGTATCCCCCCATCATAATCTACACCGAACATGATCAAATTATGTGCACCAACATGCAGATCATCACGGCTGTACTGGACAGGTGAAGCCACTTTAGATGAAGAAGAGTACAGAAGCAAGGCTCGAGCCCACGACGAATCCTCCCCAAACTCTCTGTACTCTTATATCCTGTCCTCACGGTCTTTCTCTGTGTGGTCCCTCGGGAGAAGAGGTGAGTGGCTTTGGCTTTCAGAATGAAAGCAAGCTGGGAGTGAAGCATTTCGAGTTTCATGCACTCACAATTAACGCAGTCAATCTCAGCAGGCGCAGTATCAGCATGGGCTCAGCCCAGGTGATAACAGAGCTCGTACTGAGCAGGTGAGGCCATTTGATTTGGAAGAGAAGACGCACACAAGGTTGAGCCGGCAACATCCTCACATGTCCGCGCCATAGCGTCAGCCACTGACACAGCGTCGAATTGACCAATTTGAAAGGAACTGTATTTCATATTATTTTTATTTAAATATATATATTTTTTGTCCCTATGACAATGGGAGTATTTAGCTGTTTTTTAAATGAGATGGGCCAGTCTCCACCTCTCGGGGAAACAGCACCAGCCACAAAACCAAGAGGAACACATCCTTTTGTTCCTCATATTTTCATGATGGCTTAATGCGAGGAATATTCCACATGTCGACACATGGAGTTCTGAATATTTATTTATTTATTTTATTTTATTTTATTTTTTGGCAATAATCTAGGATAATTTATTTAGAGTTAAGCCCAGAAATTAGGTATAAACAGAACAATAACAGGTCATATGAGCCCCTTTGGCTGATTCTACTGTGATATTTTGTTGTTGTTGTTATTAACAGTATTTATTGATTCCATCCACAAGACAAACACAACATAAAATACGGAATCAATTATATACATTAAACCCCTCCCTCCGAACATTCCCCACCCCCCACCCGACACAAACACGCACTACAGTGGACACTTACAATTAGAACATAAAAATGAAAAAAAAAAAAAAAAACATAAAAAATATACTTTCAAAAAACAAGAATACACATACACATCAAACTAAAAATCTCTCTCCACTGCCCCTTCCCGAGAACCCTCCAAAAAAGCCAAGTATCCATCATACTTCTTATCAAACAAATCCCATATTCAGCAAATGCTACCACCCCGCCCATCTCCCCGCACCACTCCCGAAACGCAACTTTTAAGTGTCTATCCCCAAAATTAATGACTGCCCCATCACCTAAGATGCAGAGTCTGGGGCAAAATGAAAACTGAGTGTCCAATACATCACACATAAATCTCTGAACCCTCAACCAAAATTCTTGGATCTTAACACATCCCCAAAAAACATGGGTTGTGATTGGCATCACCAGCAGGTGGGTGTGTCTTTAAGACCAAGCCTATATAATCTAGAGGGGGTCCAATAGAATTGATGCAAAATCTTAAATTGCATCAGACGCACGCTTGAATCTCTAGATGTAGACTTGATGTTTTTTAGAATCCTCGCCCACACTCCCTCTTCCAGTACCAAGTTTAAATCTTTCTCGCATAATCTCTTGAGAGAAGTTGAAGCTCCATCCCCAAGCCTCTGAATTAGCAGGGAGTAATACACTGATGCCTCATGACCTTTTCCAAAAGCAGTAATCACAACTTCTAGAGTATCTGCTGCTTTAGGGGGGTGTATGCTACTCCCAAAAATAGTACAGAGCAGGTGGCACAGCTGTAGATACCTAAAAAACTGAGATCTGGGAGTGCCCACCTGCCCACATTGCTCGAAAAACTTTTTATTAAGGGGTCAAAATCACACAAATTTGCTGGGAATAAAATGCCCAAATATTTAATGCCCTGTTTGGGCCACTGGAAAGCGCCAGGCCGAAAAGCTGTTACTGGGCAGTACGCTGTCAGATCCAAAGCTTCGGATTTAGACCAATTGACTCTGTGGAGGCAAGGCATAGAATAGATCTAGTGGGGTCAGAGGCGAATAATTAAAATATAATCTGCGTAAAGCAAAAGCTTATGCGCCATACCTCCCGCAATCATCCCTGGAAAATCATCTTCCTTTCTTATCGCAGCTGCTAATGGTTCCAGGGCAAGACAATGTAATGATGTAAAAAGTGTTATAATTCATCAAACTTTATTTTGCCACTTTGTTTAAGAAAAACTTTGGTTCTTAGCCAGGTGCAGGAAGACTAAGGGATGGTCCATCATTTCATTATAGGGGAGGAGTTAGGAGTATATATAAAATTTATGCAGAATGGAAATTGCGACTGTTTTACACAGCATTTAATCTCGGTGTTTATCACACATTATATCACACTACTTCCTTGTACTGCATGTATTTGTTTAGAGAAATGTTTATGTTCTTTTGTGTTGCCGATGTGGAATACCCCCACTTTGATCAATGGTATATTCCCCTGGTGCTGCACTCTTCAGTCTGCGTGAAACATTCTGAAGAGAGGTATGTGTCTCTGTCAGTGGAAAATTCGAACATGTTCCTAGAGTATATTAAATAGAAGTTACAATGAAATCAGAACAAAATACTTTGGTAATACTGTTGTTGACCCGGTTGTGTGTAAAATTAAAGGTTGTACATGTTTAACACTTGACATAATTTGTATCGCTTTAAACGTGCGATGGTATTTCTATGAACGGTACTTCTGACGTATCACTTTATGTCCTATGTTCATTTTCATAAGAATGAAGAGGCTTGTTAATGTTAATTTGAGTTTATTTCATTTCGTTGTGTTAAAATTAGTGGTTAATTCTTCGCTCAAAGAGTGAAATGTGCGCCAGTAATCCACGGTGCATTTTGGGTAATGTAGTTCATGACTATATGTTAAAGTAAAGAAATTGAAACTGTGAATTGTGACTTTAGTATTGTAAGTTGCCTGCATATTAGAAGATGGGACAATGTACTAACTAAATGATGTATTTACAGATTGTGAAACAAGAACAAAGACATTTGTTGTAAAGCTGTCCCATTTTATGCTTGCAGGTATGAGTTATTGTGTTCATTTTGTTTTATTATTGTTTTATTAATTTTCAGTATTCATAAATCTTGTTAATTTTATATAAAAATATACCTTTGGGGTTATGCATTTTATTAAGTGGAACAATTTAAGATACTGTGAAGAAAACAAATCTTGTAATAGGAGTCTGCGTGAAACATTCTGAAGAGAGATTGTGAAACAAGAACAAAGACATTTGTTGTAAAGCTGTCCCATTTTATGCTTGCAGTAAACACCCAAGAAAAGGCACTACTGGTATTTGTCCTTATTTGGGGTTGGTCCTCTGGTGCGTCTGGTGTTCCGCTACAACAATACTGAACAAAACGGGGAAAGAGGGCAACCCTGCTGGGTGCCCCTGTCCAGAGTAAAATAATCTGAAATTAATCCATTTGCTTGTACCGCCGCTACCGGGTGTCTATAAAGTAACTTATCCATCCAATAAAAGTATTCCCGAACCCATATATTTCCAAAATCTTAAAAAGATAATCCCATTCTACCATATCAAATGCCTTTTCAGCATCAAGTGAGATGGCAGCGACCAGAGTCTGATCATTCGCCACTGACCACATGATATGAGACGCTTGATGTTATCAGAAGAGTTACGGCCCCGAATAAACCCCACCTGATCTATATGTATAAGAGATGTCATATTTTTACTTAATCATTAGCCAACATTTTTGACAGTATTTTTACGTCTAACTGGATCAGGGAAATTGGACGGTAACTCTTACACTCACTTGGATCTTTGTCCTTTTTAAGAATCAGACTGATCTGGGCTTGTGTCATGATTAGCAGAAGCTTTCCATTCTTTAATGATTCCGTATAAACTTCTAGCAAAAGTGGAGCCAGTTCTGTAGCATAAGATCTAAAAATTCAGCGGTAAAGCCATCTGGCCCCGGAGCTGTAGGCAAGGCCTTAATTACCTTGCCAAACTCCTCCAAGGTAGAATCTTAGAATCAAGAGAATTTCTAATGGTTCCACAAAGTTTCGAATATCTTCATCAGTAGACGAAGATGTGGAACTATAAATATCAAGATAGAATTCTTTAAAAGCATTATTAATATCAATGCCTGAGGTAAATATTTCATCACCAACAGATTTCACTGAGGGAATGATAGAAAAAGACTCTCTCTGCTTTATAAATCTAGCCAAAAGCTTCCCTGCTTTGTCCACAGACTCAAAATATGAAAAGTCTCTCAAAAGTCTTGTCCTGAATAGCCCAAACTCCACCTTCCACAACAAAATAGTATTATATCTGTATTTCAATCGGGTAAATTCTCTGAGGCCATCAGATGACATTCGGACTTCAGCTCTGCCACAGCACTTTTAATATTCCCTTCCAACTCCACGGATGGTCAAGTGAATGTTCAGTGAGTCAGGCACACTCGGCTGCATAGAAAGTATCACACAATGACCTACTCACTCCATTGACTTTATGAAGGACATCGCTTGCTGTGGGCATGAAATATTTTGCAGCCATCCTTAGTATCTGTTCTCAGTTTGGCTGGGAACAATGATAAAGCGACCTTCCATTGATGTAAGAGTTTCTTACATTCCTTGAATCAATCACGTTTCTCTCTTGTCGAATTCGCAAAGTCTGGGAACAAGAAAATCTTGTGGTTCTTCCAAGAAAACCTTCCTTTACTCCTCGACTCACGTAACACAAGATCTTTATTGGATGATCTCAGAAATTTGGCCAGAATTGATCGGGCCTGTCTCCCTCCGCGGATCTCTGAGCCGGAACTCTATGAGCTCGCTCAATTTCCAGCTTATGGCCTGTTATGTCGAGCAGACTCAGGAAGAGCCCATCCAGAAATTTCACCATAGCTCGACCTTCTTCGTCTTCAGGAATTCCAACAATTCGGACGTTGTTTCACCGGCTACGATTCTCTAAGTCTTCCAACTTTTCCCTGACGTGCTCCAAGTCTATCTTGGTCTCTAGTGGATTAGCAGCAAACTCCCTCTCCGATGACTCCAGATAATCGATCCGTTTCTCAACACATGACATTCTTGTAACCATCTCAGTGAATTTCGTCTCCATGGCAGTGATTGATCGACATATTACAGCAAGATCCTCCAAGTCAGCAATGACCTTCGCCAGCATTGCCGACATGTTCAACAGTTGACGCTAAATCTCTTTCACCACACTGTCCAAATTGAGTCCCGGGCTTGCGGCCTCCTCGGGGGCTTCAACTTGAGCATGTAAGTGTCTTTTAGTGTCTTTTGAATTCTTTGACATATTATCTTCCTAGAACAGTCAAGAATCTGAGTGTATCAAATCTCACCGATTTCGCGACAACACGTCCGACCCTCCATGGCGCCATGTGACTCTTTTTTTTTTAAAATGTTAAAAAGATTGTTGTTTCCATCACATCGGCTCAGTGCCTCCATCATTTGGCATAGATCTTTGGAGTGAAGAATCGTATGGAGGATTTTGGTAAGGTCTTCACTTTCCTCATTAAGACAACACATTCAAGACCCAAGAATCAATGTATGAGTATGGTGTCCACACCGGCGATCAACTTCTGCAGGGTAATGTCCTTCAGGACCTTTCCTGGAACTGTGAGTTCCCCATAAGTTCTCCGATGTGGAGCACCCTTTCCTTTAACATGATGGACATTCTGCTGTTTCGCTCAGATCTGGTTGTGAAAGATGAAGCTTTCCTACTTGATGCACTGGAGAGCTGGATCCAACACAAAGGTGATTCAGTTAGTCCAGAACAACAGGCCAGCCTCCTGAATCACATACTTCCCAAATATTAGTTTAGTAATGATAACTAAGATTAATAAGAGAGAGAGAGAGAGATTTTTTTTACACAAAAACAAATACAATTTAAACGAAATGTATCAGCAATGTTAATACTACTAAATGCATGTGTGTGCATTTTTATATATATATATATATATATATATATATATATATATATATATACAGGTGCATCTCAATAAATTAGAATGTCGTGGAAAAGTTCATTTATTTCAGTAATTCAACTCAAATTGTGAAACTCGAGAATTAAATAAATTCAATGCACACAGACTGAAGTAGTTTAAGTCTTTGGTTCTTTTAATTGTGATGATTTTGGCTCACATTTAACAAAAACCCACCAATTCACTATCTCAAAAAATTAGAATATGGTGACATGCTAATCAGCTCAAAACACCTGCAAAGGTTTCCTGAGCCTTCAAAATGGTCTCTCAGTTTGGTTCACTAAGCTACACAATCATGGGGAAGACTGCTGATCTGACAGTTGTCCAGAAGACAATCATTGACACCCTTCACAAGGAGGGTAAGGCACAAACATTCATTGCCAAAGAAGCTGGCTGTTCACAGAGTGCTGTATCCAAGCATGTTAACAGAAAGTTGAGTGGAAGGAAAAAGTGTGGAAGAAAAAGATGCACAACCAACCGAGAGAACCGCAGCCTTATGATTGTCAAGCAAAATCGATTCAAGAATTTGGGTGAACTTCACAAGGAATGGACTGAGGCTGGGGTCAAGGCATCAAGAGCCACCACACACAGACATGTCAAGAAATTTGGCTACAGTTGTCGTATTCCTCTTGTTAAGCCACTCCTGAACCACAGACAACGTCAGAGGCGTCTTACCTGGGCTAAGGAGAAGAAGAACTGGACTGTTGCCCAGTGGTCCAAAGTCCTCTTTTCAGATGAGAGCAAGTTTTGTATTTCATTTGGAAACCAAGGTCCTAGAGTCTGGAGGAAGGGTGGAGAAGCTCATAGCCCAAGTTGCTTGAAGTCCAGTGTTAAGTTTCCACAGTCTGTGATGATTTGGGGTGCAATGTCATCTGCTGGTGTTGGTCCATTGTGTTTTTTGAAAACCAAAGTCACTGCACCCGTTTACCAATAAATTTTGGAGCACTTCATGCTTCCTTCTGCTGACCAGCTTTTTAAAGATGCTGATTTCATTTTCCAGCAGGATTTGGCACCTGCCCACACTGCCAAAAGCACCAAACGTTGGTTAAATGACCATGGTGTTGGTGTGCTTGACTGGCCAGCAAACTCACCAGACCTGAACCCCATAGAGAATCTATGGGGTATTGTCAAGAGGAAAATGAGAAACAAGAGACCAAAAAATTCAGATGAGCTGAAGGCCACTGTCAAAGAAACCTGGGCTTCCATACCACCACAGCAGTGCCACAAACTTATCACCTCCATGCCACGCCGAATTGAGGCAGTAATTAAAGCAAAAGGAGCCCCTACCAAGTATTGAGTACATATACAGTAAATGAACATACTTTCCAGAAGGCCAACAATTCACTAAAAATGTTTTTTTTATTGGTCTTATGATGTATTCTAATTTTTTGAGATAGTGAATTTTTTTTGTTAAATGTGAGCCAAAATCATCACAATTAAAAGAACCAAAGACTTAAACTACTTCAGTCTGTGTGCATTGAATTTATTTAATACACGAGTTTCACAATTTGAGTTGAATTACTGAAATAAATGAACTTTTCCACGACATTCTAATTTATTGAGATGCACCTGTATATATATATATATATATATATATATATATATATATTATTTTATTTTTTTATTTTTTAAATAAATATGTTAATGCAATATTAGTGTTGGTATATTCCTCTATTAATAAATGCCAGTTCATTGTATTTTTATGCATTTATCTTTGTTACCCATTTAATCTAATTTATTGCTGTTTAAATCTATTACTAATTTACAACTATTTTTATCAAAAATATGAACAATGAATGTGACTCTTTCTCCAATAAACTTTATTATGTGGATTGTTAAAATATTTCTGACATCACTTTTGACTCACCAAACAGAATTGCAAAAATAAACATTGTATTCAAACAGCTTTTTGATCAAACAAACAGATAGTCCCACCCCAAACTCACGGCACTGGTCGAGCCAATGTTGCTGTGTCGGGCTGGGCGGATCACTCAAAACTAACTGAGCAATTAATGTAGCACCAGTTTTCGAGAAAATTAAAATACAAATGGCTTACTTATACTTGTCTCTGAATATTAAGCTGGAATAGGAAAAAGTATTTTAACATCGAAACAGTGACACACTTTCTCTCTAAATGTGTGAATTCAAATGATGATCAAATACATTGGAGATTCTGTAACTACAGGCACTTTTGACTCAATTGTTTCAGGTTAATTCATAAAAATTAAATAAATAAATAAACATTTCCTAAGTGTAGTTTTCTGATTTTTTTTATTTATATATATATATATATATATACACACAGTGCATTCAGAAAGTATTCAGGCCCCTTAATTTTTATCACATTTTGTTATGTTGCAGCCTTATGCTAAAATGCTTTAAATTATTATTTTTTCAGTCAATCTACACTCCATACCCCATAATGACAAAGAAAAAAACAGAATTTTTTTTAACTTTGCAAATGTATTAAAAAGAAAAAACTGAAATATCACATTGACATAAGTATTCAGACCCTTAACTCAGTACTTAGTTGAAGCACATTTGGCAGCAATTACAGCATGAAGTCTTCTTGGGTATGATGCGACAAGCTTTGAACACCTGGATTTGGGGATTTTCTGTCATTCTTCTCTGCAGATCCTCTCAAGCTCTGTCAGGTTGGATGGGGAGCGTCGGTGGACAGCCATTTTCAGGTCTCTCCAGAGATAATCAATTGGGTTCAAGTCCAGGCTCTGGCTGGGCCACTCAAGAACATTCACATAGTTGTCCCTAAGCCACTCTTGCGTTGTCTTGGCTGTGTGCTTAGGGTCATTGTCCTGTTGGAAGATGAACCTTCAGCCCAGTCTGAGGTCCTGAGTGCTCTGGACCAGGTTTTCATTAAGGATATCTCTGTATTTTGCTGCGTTCAGCTTTCCTTCAACCCTGACCAGTCCCCCAGTCCCTGCTGCTGAAAAACACCCCCACAGCATGATGCTACCACTACCATGCTTCGCAGTTGGGATGGTATTGCGCAGGTGATGAGCAGTGCCTGGTTTCCTCCAGACATGAGGCTTGGAATTGAGGCCAAACAATTCAATCTTCCTTTCGTCAGAACAGAGAATCTCATTTCTCACAGTCTAAGAGTCTTTATGTGCTTTTTTATGTGTCTTGCACTGAGAAGAGGCTTCCGTCTGGCCACTCTGCCATAAAGCCCAGATCAGTGGAGTGTTGCAGTGATGGTTATCCTTCTGCAAGTTTCTCCACACATGATCTCTGGAGCTCAACTAGAGTGACCATTGGGTTCTTAGTTACCTCTCTTACCAAGGCCCTTCTCCCCCGATTGCACAGTTTGGCTGGGCAGCCAGCTCTAGGAAGAGTCCTGGTTGTTCCAAACTTCTTTCATTTAAGAATTATGGAGGCTACTGTGCTCTTGGGAACCTTCAATTCAGCCAAAAATATTCCCCAGATCTGTGCCTCGATACAATCCTGTCAATGAGCTCTGCAGGCAGTTCCTTTGACCTCATGGCTTGGTTTTTTGCTCTGATATGCATTTTCCACAGTGAGACATTATATAGACAGGTGTGTGCCTTTCCAAATCATGTCCAATCAATTGAATTTGCCACAGGTGGACTCCAGTCAAAGTGTAGAAACATCTCAAAGATGATCCAGAGAAATGGGATGCACCTGAGCTCAATTTCATGTGTCATATCAAAGGATCTGAATACTTATGTCAATGTGATTTCAGTTTTTTCTTTTTAATACATTTGCAAAGTTATCAGAAATGTGTTTTTGGCTTTGTCATGGGGTATGGAGTGTAGATTGATTAAAAATTTATATGTAAAGCATTTTAGTATAAGGCTGCAACATAACAAAATGTGAAATATATATATACACTGGTGGCCAAAATTTTGGAATAATGTACAGATTTTTCTCTTATGGAAAGAAATTGGTACTTTCATTCACCAAAGTGGCATTCAACTGATCACAATGTATTGTCAGGACATTAATAACATGAAAAATTACTATTACAGTTTGAAAAAAAAAAAATTAAACTACTTCAAAGAGTTCTCATCAAAAAAATCCTCCACGTGCAGCAATGACAGCTTTGCAGATCCTTGGCATTCTAGCTGTCAGTTTGTCCAGATACTCAGGTGACATTTCACCCCACACTTCCTGTAGCACTTGCCATAGATGAATGTCTTGTCGGGCACTTCTCACGCACCTTACAGTCTAGCTGATCCCACAAAAGCTCAATGGGGTTAAGATCCATAACACTCTTTTCCAATTATCTGTTGTCCAATGTCTGTGTTTCTTTGCCCACTCTAACATTTTCTTTTTGTTTTTCTGTTTCAAAAGTGGCTTTTTCTTTGCAATTCTTCCCATAAGGCCTGCACTCCTGAGTCTTCTCTTTACTGTTGTACATGAAACTGGTGTTGAGCAGGTAGAATTCAATGAAGCTGTCAGCTGAGGACATGTGAGGCATCTATTTCTCAAACTAGAGACTCTGATGTACTTATCCTCTTGTTTAGTTGTACATTTGACCTTCCACATCTCTTTCTGTCCTTGTTAGAGCAGGTTGTCCTTTGTCTTTGAAGACTGTAGTGTACACCTTTCTAGAGAAAGCTGTTTCTTTTTTTCTTTTTTTGAGCTAATATTGACCTTAAGACATGCCAGTCTATTGCATACTGTGGCAACTCAAAAACAAACACAAAGACAATTTTAAGCTTCATTTAACGAACCAAATATCTTTCAGCTGTGTTTGATATAATGGCAAGTGATTTTCTAGAACCAAATTAGCAATTTAGCATCAATGATAAGGTGTTGAGTGATGGCTGCTGGAAATGGGGCCTGTGTAGATTTGATTAAAAATGACTTTTTTCAAATAGTGATGGTGCTGTTTTTTACATCAGTAATGTCCTTACTATATATTGTGATCAGTTGAATGCCACTTTGGTGAATTAATTAATTAATTACCAATTTCCTTCTGAAACAGCAAAATCTGTACAGTATTCCAAATTTTGGCCACCAGTGTGTGTGTGTGTGTGTGTGTACTGTATAGCGAAAACATACAAAACCTTTAAAAAAAAGTGGGCCCTGCACTATTAAAAATGCAATTATATGTAAATTCAGTTGTTTCTCTGTTTTGTTCTGTTGTTTGTTGTTGTTGCTTTGAGACTCCAAATAGTTATCAGTCTAAAGTAACACGTGATGTAAAGTCAATACTCATGTATCACTTTTGAGTTTTAATTATTGAGAAAGTTGGAATGAATAATTGATCGTGTAAACGCGCATGGATAACTCTGCCCGACGGAAAAACATACGCGTACACAGTCTGTCCAATCAGAGGCTTGGATAACGGCACTTCCGTGAGCGCTGACCAATCAGAGAGTAAATGCCCTGAACTTCCTGCTCTGGATCTCTGAGCTCTTAGAATAATGCTGGCAATAATTATAAACGGGCGTGTGATGTTTATAATGCACGGAATGGATGAAGACTCACTGCTTAATCAATAGAGAATATCGAGGGTAAGTTTGTATGATACAATATTTGCTCTTCAGTGTATATGACCAGAATATATGTTATGTGTTGGAATTTATATTCGTAATGTCTTTATTTTCCCTTAGAAAATAACACAAAACATGAAGACATAAGAAGTAATGTGCATAAATATGTTATACTTAATTGAACTTATCAGAAAATAATAAGGCTGTTATACGGAATTCACTGAAGCAGGTACAAGTTGACCAGCTGGTATCTAGTAACACTAAACACTTAACTGTAACTATTACTTCACAAACTTGAGTTATAGATCAGCTAAGATCATAAGCATCATCTATATATAAATCAAATATCCTTGGTAAACGGTGAAATGGCTTTTATTCCATTGTAATTGAGAACTTTAATAAAAGTAAATATTAAGCAGTCTTGTCATTGTTTAATAAGTCACACAAAGTCGATACAATATATATTGTATAATTTAAAGTTACGACTAATAAATAAAAATGAAGTATCGTCTTAAGGTGCAGTGCGTGATTTATCATGTCCGGATCGCTGCTGTGGGCAGTGGATGTGTACGGGCGGGTGTTCAGTGTGTCGGCCGCTAGAGGCCGCTGGAAGCGCACTGCAGATGTTCTGCTGGAGCTGAAGCGTGTGACGGGCTCTCCGCAGTGCTGTTGGGGCATTGGGTGCGACCATCAGGTGTATCTCAATGTGGATCCCAGTGATGTGCCTATCCGCCACCAGGAAGAGACCTATGAAAACCAGGTTTGTTAAAAAAAAAAATGGATTGTGATTTACTGGCGTGATAAATTACTGTACAGTTGTATTGCTAAATGGCTAAATGTCACAACTTTTACTCTAGTGAATATTTCTCCGAATAGGGTTATTTTGAAATTCAATTCTGTATGAACACTTAACTACGAAAAAGCTATTGAACATTTCCACAATGGCAACGTACTGTTTATTGACACTGATACACTGATTTGAGAAAAATGCCTTCCTTTTTGTAATGTCAATCTAAAGTAATATATATATATATACATACATACATATTTACAACAAATATAACATTTTATTGTATATAATACAGTAATATAGCATATTACTGTATTATAGGTTATTTTAATGGGTTTTCAGCAATATTTAACCAAAAAAAAAAGTAAGACAATTATGAGGCATAAGGGTTATTGACAAATAAGGTTTTCCGAGGTAATAAAAATCTAGTTTAAAACACGTCTTAGCTTCGTATAAATTTAGTATTTGTCTCCATGTTGGTTTCACAATTTTTGTTTGAAAAAAAAATTAAAGCACTTTCTACAAAAGAAATAAATGGATTTAATGACTTTAAAAATGTCACATGGTGTTACCATCAAGTAAAACAAATTGAAATCTTTTTATTTATTTATGTATTTATTTTTGCATCTTGAATACATGAGAGAATACACAACTTAATTATTAATTTCAAAAGAGTTTCAAACATAGTTTTCAAGATAAAAATATATTTTTTGTTTTACAAATATTATACAATTTTAAGTAAAGAATAATTTTCTCAGGGTTACTTCATTTGACCTGACCAATAATGGACAATGGCCTTATCATTAAAATGTAAAAATATTGATATTTAATGATGATAAAATCCTTTTTTGTGGGTTTAAAGAGGTCCTGTCTGTCGTTTATTTTTTTTTATTTAAAAAAAACAAAAAAATAATAATAATACAAGATTGTTCTGCACTACTCATGCCAACATTTCTTTTTTCAAAAATGTCAACTTTTTATTTATTTATTTATTTTTTTACTGTCTCAAGACGGTTACACTACATGAAATTTTTTACTTTAAGCTGCAGAAAAAAGATGTGTATTCAAGTAACTTTTTTGTGTGAATTGCATTTGCATTTTGTATGTATTTTTTAATAATTTAATAGGTCTGGAGAAAAAAAATAAATAAAAAAAAATAAAAAAATAATAGTGTCATGTCATTGACCCATAAAGCATGAAAGAGCAATGTTGGAAAAGATAACAAATAATTAAGAGAAATTGTAATTAATAAATTGTATATAATTACAACAAATGACTCACATGTGACAACACCTAAATCAATGTGACAACTTGACAGGTAAAACAATTCAACATTAACTATCTACTTTTAGTATATAATTGACCCTTGTCTAAATATATGGCAGTGTGGTTTTACTGTGTTCAGCTGTTTACCCAACAGCTTAAAAAAAAAAAAAAAAGAAAAAAAAAATTACAACATTGGAATTTTAGTTTGGAGTATAGAATTCTCAAAATTGTCCCAAGTTAATTTTTAAACTAGGTGTTTGACCACCACTAGACACAATAAACATTTATGCAATTGAACTTTTGACTAGTTACTGACATAAAAATCTTGTGAGAACTTCCTTAATTGACAAATAGCCCCAGTCTCAGATAAAATAACAATAGTTCAAAAGTACAGTAGTAAGAAATCAATATTTACAACAAACAATTTTAACAAGCAGAATATATTAAGTAATGACTTGATTTAATCATTAACCACTGAGTAATTAAACAGAATAAAATAAAGATGAAACATAAGACTAAATATACACAAAGAGGGAGAATAGTAATAATGAACACAAGTATTGTGATAAACACAAGCACAAGACACAAAGTTGTAGCAGAACACTGCTCCTCATATTATAGCATGAAAGGCTTGCTGTGGTGCTGTTACACTGCAGTATCCAGTGACCTGCTGAGTATCCTTTCTCTTTGTCTGTCTGTTCTACAGAGGTGGAACCCAGTAGATGGATACACTGACACACTCCTACCAACAGACCGCTGGCAGTGGACAGACGAGTCTGGCTTGAACCCTCAGCCTCTTCAAAGCTTTGTGTTGCCCTCTACTAACTGGGAATGGGAGGGGGACTGGTATGTGGATGATGAGAGCTGTGGTAGAGAATCCACAGAGACGGGGGTTAGTGACACAATCTCAGACTACTCCAAACTCAACCCATCCAAAAATCATCCCCTGCCAAACTTAGCCCACCCTAACCTATCCCAAACTTAATATATCCCAAACATAAGAAATGCAAAACTGAACCCATTCTTAACTCAACCCACCCTAAATGTAACCAATGCCAAACTGAATGTATCATAAACTCAACCCATACCAGACTCAACCCACTGCAAGCTCAATCAGCCCAAATTTAACCCATTTCCAAATGCAACTTACCTAAGTTTAACAATGCCAAACTCAAGTTACTCAACCTATCATAAACTCAACCCATCCCAAACACAACCCACCCTAAACTTAACCAATGCCAAACTGAACATTTCATAAATGCAAACCCATTCCAAGTTAAACCCACCCTAAGCATAACCCATCCAAACATATCTCAAACTTAACCCATTCTTAACTCAGCCAACTTAAGCTTAACCCATGCCAAACTTAATTTAATGTATCCCAATCTCAACCCATCCTAAAATGTATCCTAAACTCAACCCATCCCTAATTTATCCTATACCAGACTCAGTCCATCCTAAGCTTAACCTAACCCAATCCCAACCTATCCCAAACTCATCCCATCCTTAACTTAAGCCATCCTAAACTCAACCCATCCTAAACTTAACCTATCCCAAACATAATCTATCCCAAACTTAACCCATTCCAAACTCAACCAACTAACTCTTAACCCATTCCAAACTAAAACCATCCTAAACTTAATGGATACCAAACTCAACCTATCCCATACTTAAACTATCCCAAACTCAACATGTTCTGAACATAAACAATCACAAAGTCTACCCATCCTAAACTTAACCCATCCCAAACTTAACCCATTATCAACTCCCAACGTAATTCATCACAATAATATAAAACAGCCATGTAATACTACTTCAGTGTTTTCGGAATGAGTTTAAGTTTGGTAAATCTAGGGTTGGGAGTATGCAGTGGACTTCCCTGCCGCCTTCACCAAAGAGAAGAAGTGGAACTCGTGCGTCCGTCGTAGGCGATGGCTTCGCTACAGAAGATATAAAGCCCTGGGATCATGGGCCAAGGTACCATCACAGGTGAACACTAGCTAACCTGTTGTTGTTGTCTAACCATTAGATGGGAATCAGGAATTTTTTTATTGTTTCAGTGGGGAACAACCAAAGTTCATCTAGCTGTTTTTATGTTTTATATTTTACACTATCCACATATGTAGGGACATTCTGAATGTGTCTTTTTGATCCAGGTGCCTGTGGACAGAGGGAGACCTCATCCAGAGCCCTTCATTGATATCAGCTGTGGAGGCTGGGACTTGAGTGACAGTCCTCAGAAACACATTTACCTGTGGGCCGTGTCCCAACAAGGGAAGGTAAGAGGAGACCTAACTGCAGCCTTTGATATTAGAACTGCAGGGGACCCAATAATGAAAATACTGTAATCCTTTACCCACCCTTGTGTCGTTGCAAACCTGTATGACTTTCATTGGCTGGTCAAGCGATTTCTTGGAGACTTTTTTTTAAGCAGATGCAGTTACAGTTGCTACTTTACAGTACAGTATATTTGGGCTCGACAGCTGTGGAATCCTTATGGATTAACCACTTGCTCACAAGAATGTGAATAATCTCTCAGCCGAGTGGTTAATTTAAACCCTCTCTGAACAATTTTTAATGTTTGTTACGAGTTGATTAACTATAAATATTACAGCAGAACAGGACAAAAGTGTGTGTATCTCTTCACAGGTGTGGTTCCGCACTGATATTCGGCACCAGAACCCAGAGGGGACACGCTGGGAGCCCGTCCAGGTGCCCAGAGAGGTGGCTCAGGTTGGCGCGGGGTCAAAAGACCTGCTGTGGGCTGTTTTGTGGGACGGACAATTGTTGGTCAGAACAGGCATCAGTAAAGACTGCCCTAAAGGTCTGATGCTGACAGATTTATTACTGGACTTTGAAATCCTTCTTTGAATTCACACATTCAGTATGCAGGACATACAGTACATGTTTTGAATGACTTACACATCACTGTTATTTATGTTAAAACTGTCATCATGGTCACAGTCATAACATGTCAGAGGTATATATGAACATACAGCAGCCCCAAAGATTATTTTAGACACTTAAGTCACATTTAAAAATGTATGAATTTCATTGCATTATAATAAAACATCAAACCAAGTGGCATCTACAAACAAATGATGTTAGAGCTTTTCTCAGAACTAACTTCCCTCTCCTGAGTCATTTCTGCTGTTATCTTTAACAAAGTTGTGTCCAAGTGATTTATTTATTTATTTTTGGATGTCTGAAGTAATTTCCCCTGAAGTTCACACAGTACAATTGTAAGTGTGACTTAAGTGTCCACATTCTTTTTGGGGCCACTGTATGTTACATTGACGATGGAAACTATGTCAAGCAACTATGTTAGATAACAAATAATGGTCTAAATGAGAGATTTTGATGTTTTCAGGTTCATCGTGGGAGCTGGTGGCATCTCCGAATCAGAAAGGAGCTGTTCATGTTGCAGTAGGGATAAATGTAGTGTGGGCTGTTACTAAGGACAAGAAAGTAAGATTACATTTAGTTCTGTAGTGCTTTGTACACTGCGTTTGATTGCCATTTATTTCAATTTTTATTTACTGATTTTTAAATTTAGTTTGTAATGTCATTATGAGCTATTCAGTTTATTTATAAATAATATCTAGCTGACATGCACATTCATTATATTCATTACACTTACAGGCACCAATTTGCACGATAGTATGCTAATAAAATATATAAAAGTGCATGAATTTATGTGCAGTTAACATTTGTCAACAATAATTCAGATTTTCACAGGACAGTCTGTTTTTCATAGTCTAATACTGTATAAACATGCTTTCTTTATGATCGGTCATTGTTAATTTCCAGTTGTGCTGAAATGAGTGTTTGGCAGGATTTGTAGCATCTTTACACTCTGTTCTCTTCACGTTTACTAAAAACATTGGCTGCAGTGTGTTTTCTTACTGTTCCATTTATTTCAGTCTGAATACTCCACTTACCAGTCATAAAAATTTTAAACTTTGCAACATTATTATCCTTCCCTCTGGTCAGTGTCAGATCCAGGCACAGGCAAATAAGCATTTGCTGACCCCGCACTCCGCACTCTTCCAGTGGTATTACATAATAAAATTCAATCAAATGCATCTCCGTTAATAATATTCATCTACTGACAAACAGTCGCAGTTTCACTTGGCTTATTGAAAAAAATAGTAAAAAATCAGACAAGAAAGTACTGAACCCATGACAACTCACACATAGAGCAGAAAACATTCCTCGAGATCACAACATCTTTAAATGTACTGGATATTAAACCATAATATGGCAGATAACGCCACCCATGACATTGAGTAAATGGATTTGTGATATAAATAAACAGAAAATATAGCCCAGCTATGTTGTTCATTTATTGAGTTGTTAGTAGCCAACTCAATGAATGAGCAATGTTGGCAACAGCATACCACCATCAGCTGTTCAAAATAACCTACTACCATACTACATGTGTTATTTATGCATTATGTAATATATATATATATATATTGTGTATAGTATGCACATTTTCTGTATGCATGGAATTCTTGGATGACCGACTACATTTGCCAAAATGTGCAGTATACGACATAGTTACTGCGCACAATACTGTATAATGCAATGCGCTCGATTTCACCTTCCATTTCCATCCATTGTGCTGACTGAACCTGAAGTAATATCAACAGCAATTTTTGACATCGCTTTTAACCCTTTAAGCTCTGAGGGTATTTTAAAAGATTTCATTGGCATGCCCAAAATTAAAGGCTTATAACTCGACATAAAAACAAGGAGGACCAAGTGTTTGGTATCATTTTAATGAAAACTTTTCACATTTTTTATGATAAATTCTGAGACTCTCAGCCTAAGAAACTGCTGAAAAAACATGAGCCAGAAATTTACTTTTTTTCTTATTTGACATTATATACCTCAGGGTGTAATTAAGGTAGCTCTGAAAAAGCTATTGTTTTGTTCCCAATCATGTCACCTGTAACTGAGTAAAGTTTTGTGTTGATACGACAAAGCAATCAAATGTTATAGCATTACAAATCTAATTTATCCTAGTGTCCAAAAATGTCTCCAAGTGTCCAAAAGCCTCTCCAAACAAATAAAACAATAATTTTACCTTATAACTAAATACACAAGCAAATACAACTATGACTAAAAGTAAGTTCTCTTTTCAAAGCATGCAGGCATGAGTAACGAGATCTCATTCAGTTCCATTCTGTGTCATTTGAGCCATCATTGAGTCTGTCTCATGTACTTGGCGTCATCTCCTGGTGACCATATGTAATTAGAGTGAACGATCCTCCCTGCCCATATTTGGATGACTTCCACCTCTTGTTGCAGCGATCTGAATCCTAATACGATTGGTTTAGCATTCCGTGACTCTGGACAACATACTACATCATTTCTGATGAAGTCATCTGATCCAGGAAAGCTAACGTATTTGCAGCCAGATAGCACATTATGTGCTGTGTTCACATTGTGCTTCGTGTGGATTATCGAATGATCTAAGCATCTGATTACATTGTGTGTCGGCTCATATTAAAGATAGTCGCCTCTTCTAAGTAATGGTATGTGATATTTTCCATTTATTTTTTGTGAAGTTATAAGCTAAAACGCAGCATATAAACAACACCTGTTTACATGTAACATGTATGTCAAAGACATATATTTAGCTATTATTAGCTAGATTTTTTTTTCTGTGAGTAAAACAAATGGACTGGTTGTATTCTACTCTTTGAGAGCTTTCCAGTAACATATGACACATGGCTATTTGATCAGTTTGATATTGATTACAATAAAATGTGCAGTGCAAAGTTATTAATTAATTTCCAAAATGGAACACTTCTGATTTGTCTGAAAATGTCAAAGCACTTGTTCAGTTTTTGTCATAATGCCTACATGCATTGTAAAGTGTAGCTTCTAAGCTTTAAAACAGTACCTATTTTGTGTTGGTCAAGACTGTAGTTATTAATATTTTGGTAATTGTTTTTTTCTCAGCGGGCCCGAGCTTAAAGGGTTAATTGGATTAAAAATGCAAAATAATAATTTTATATAGAAATGAATGCCATGTAGAAATGAATGCCAACTCTATAGTTGTACGCTCGTTAGGCACAGTGTTATGCACTACATACGTGCACTACGTCTTATCCATTTTTCATGAAGGTGCTAAATCGAAGTGCAATTTTCGTGCCTGTGCAATGCTCAACTGGGCGTGGGTGGGACTGTTCACGTGTATCCGTAAGAGTATGCATGTAAACAGTGTCTATTTAATAGTCTATTATTAGCTCAAAGTCTATACTCAGTCCGTGTATTTGCAGTTTGGGCAGGTGCTACTGTATCAAAGTGCATGTCCCTGACAATAACAGTTAATGCATGATGTTCTGTGTCACTAGAGCAATATGATATACTTTAATTTAACAGTGCTTTGTGTTTGATTGGTCGCTGTTCATTTCCAGTGGTGCTGAAATACTGCATCTTGATGATTTACTGCATCTTTACTCTCACCTTGCTTCGTGTTTGCTGAAAACTGCAATTGTAGTGAGAATTTTAATCTTAATTATAAATTAATCTAATATAAATAATATATTATTCTTGTTTTAGCTACCAACGTCTTATGATTGGGCTGTTCAGTTACTGCTTGCACTTTGCACGCACAATTTCGCCTACACACTTACGCCTAGACTTACCAATCCTCTTTGGCCATGCCCACTGACTTTGTGCATATTGTGTATATCGCATAGCACTGTGCTTAAAATAGAGCCCCTATTATGTGACAGTAATACAGCATACTGCCGTATCACATATTATTTAAAAACAGTAGGCAGTATACAGTGTATACAGTATAGTATGCAGTAAGCAGTACACTGGTATTCCATTCTGAACATTTTGTGTTGGACAGGTTTGGTTCAGGAGGGGGGTAGATTCTCACAATCCCACTGGATCAGGCTGGATCAATATTGGTGGAGAGATGGTGATGCTCAGTGTGGGACCCAATGACCAGGTTAGATTACACACTGCCAAATGGCCTACATACAGCGGTAGCCATTCAAATGATTAAAACATACATGAATTCACTCTCTTCTGACAGTTTTGAGATGCACATGACGATGTTATTACTGAACAAACTAGATTTTTATGTTTTCTGAAGAAAACGTGAGTTTATTGCCAAAGTTTAATACTTTGAGTATGGGGTTTGTTCAAATCCCTAACCCTAAATATGCACAATAGTAATAGTGATGCTTGCCTTAGCAAACACCAATAACCCAAACACCACTAACTAGTGATGAATTAGTCTTTTGCTGTTATCATATTTTACCTAGTTATATTGTAATAATCATTTTCTCCTGCATGGACAACTTTAGTGGTCTCAGTACTTGCCCTTGGGGGACACCCTTCCCCTATGGGGCGGTACAGACTATTCTGATTGCACTGCTGTTTTCATGTGTTCTCAGCTTTGAGGATTAACCATCATTAGATCCTCAGATTCACAGACCAATATATTCACCATGCACAACAGACCAACTGTATCCACTGTCCAAGTTCATATGCACAAACATGCACCATCCAATCACTGTCTCTGCTTCACACTAGCCCCTCCCACTCCGTCAGGACTGGCATGTAAGTTCTGGTGGTATCAGGTTTCCACGGGTGTTGATTTCTGGTGCTGCTGGGTCTTTCTTTCTCTCTGTAACTTGACCCACTGGCTCTCCCTGTTGCCTACCATCTTGCCTCCAGCCCTGCCCAGCCATATATATACACCTCCAATTCTCTCACCCTCACACAGCCATATGGGAGCACATCTAATTTGAGTTTGGCCGTGATCCATCATTCCATGCTTCACATTTCATTACTAGCCGCCCGGGCCGTGTGGCTGTATATTCAGCTCAGCTGTGGCGCTAATATTTTATCCTGTTTCTCAATTTGGCTTAATCAGAAACAATATCCTGTCTCTGAGAACAATGTTAGCACATAAAAAGAAAATACTAGAAGATCATGCCAGGCCATAATGATTTACTGATGCCAACCCCCGATACTATAAGCCTCATTATGATCGGGTTCATATGAATAAGTTATATTTTAATATTACAGAATCACACCAAAGCTAGTCATAAAAGCATCTGATGAGCATAACATGCTGCAAAGTTTGCAATTATTAGCATTAAGGAAATCTAGAAATGTATTATTTTGCTGATGTATGTATGTATGTACATGTTGCTGCTATATATATATATATATATATACAGGTGCATCTCAATAAATTAGAATATCGTGGAAAAGTTCATTTATTTCAGTAATTCAACTCAAATTGTGAAACTCGTGTATTAAATAAATTCAATGCACACAGACTGAAGTAGTTTAAGTCTTTGGTTCTTTTAATTGTGATGATTTTGGCTCACATTTAACAAAAACCCACCAATTCACTATTTCAAAAAATTAGAATACATCATAAGACCAATAAAAAAAAACATTTTTAGTGAATTGTTGGCCTTCTGGAAAGTATGTTCATTTACTGTATATGTACTCAGTACTTGGTAGGGGCTCCTTTTGCTTTAATTACTGCCTCAATTCGGCGTGGCATGGAGGTGATCAGTTTGTGGCACTGCTGAGGTGGTATGGAAGCCCAGGTTTCTTTGACAGTGGCCTTCAGCTCATCTGCATTTTTTGGTCTCTTGTTTCTCATTTTCCTCTTGACAATACCCCATAGATTCTCTATGGGGTTCAGGTCTGGTGAGTTTGCTGGCCAGTCAAGCACACCAACACCATGGTCATTTAACCAACTTTTGGTGCTTTTGGCAGTGTGGGCAGGTGCTAAATCCTGCTGGAAAATGAAATCAGCATCTTTAAAAAGCTGGTCAGCAGAAGGGAGCATGAAGTGCTCCAAAATTTCTTGGTAAACGTGTGCAGTGACTTTGGTTTTCAAAAAACACAATGGACCTACACCAGCAGATGACATTGCACCCCAAATCATCACAGACTGTGGAAACTTAACACTGGACTTCAAGCAACTTGGGCTATGAGCTTCTCCACCCTTCCTCCAGACTCTAGGACCTTGGTTTCCAAATGAAATACAAAACTTGCTCTCATCTGAAAAGAGGACTTTGGAACACTGGGCAACAGTCCAGTTCTTCTTCTCCTTAGCCCAGGTAAGACGCCTTTGACGTTGTCTGTAGTTCAGGAGTGGCTTAACAAGAGGAATACGACAACTGTAGTGTCTGTGTGTGGTGGCTCTTGATGCCTTGACCCCAGCCTCAGTCCATTCCTTGTGAAGTTCACCCAAATTCTTGAATCGATTTTGCTTGACAATCCTCATAAGGCTGCGGTTCTCTTGGTTGGTTGTGCATCTTTTCTTCCACACTTTTTCCTTCCACTCAACTTTCTGCTAACATGCTTGGATACAGCACTCTGTGAACAGCCAGCTTCTTTGGCAATGAATGTTTGTGGCTTACCCTCCTTGTGAAGGGTGTCAATGATTGTCTTCTGGACAACTGTCAGATCAGCAGTCTTCCCCATGATTGTGTAGCCTAGTGAACCAAACTGAGAGACCATTTTGAAGGCTCAGGAAACCTTTGCAGGTGTTTTGAGTTGATTAGCTGATTGGCATGTCACCATATTCTAATTTTTTGAGATAGTGAATTGGTGGGTTTTTGTTAAATGTGAGCCAAAATCATCACAATTAAAAGAACCAAAGACTTAAACTACTTCAGTCTGTGTGCATTGAATTTATTTAATACACGAGTTTCACAATTTGAGTTGAATTACTGAAATAAATGAACTTTTCCACGACATTCTAATTTATTGAGATGCACCTGTATATATATATATATACAGTATATACTAGGTTTTCACTGCTCTAAAACATTTATTTGGCTAGATATTGTGTACTTGTGTTGAGTAAAACTAAAGACATACAACTTGTCAGTAAATAATTATTTTGAGTTGGTTCTTTTCATTGAATTAGTGGAAATGGTTCACAAATCAGACTAAATGATCTCTTGCAAATTGGTCTGAGTAAAAAAATAAAAAATAAAAAAAAAACCTGTATTGAGTATTCCCAAATTCCTAGGTAGGTCATTGAAAAGACATGTAAATTCATTGTTAAAAAAAAAATAGGGTGAGAACCATGTGTAACACAGAATTATGGTCTTTTATATACATTTCATAATAGGTTTTATTTTGTTTGGTGTGACACAGGTATGGGGGATTGGCAGCGATGATCGGATCATGTATTTCCGTCATGGTGTGACAGCCACAGAGGTCACTGGCAGGTCATGGGTCGCTGTGTCTGCACAGCTTGATGGCAGTGTAATCACAAGCCATTCCAGGTTGTTGAAAATAACAATCTTTATAGATGTTCCCTTTCAATAAATCATGCAGTATCATTTCCGTCCAGCAGATGGTGCTCTGTTTGTTGTGAATGGCTGTATTTCATGTTTGCATCTGTGTCCTCAGTGGGGAGCTCACCGCTCCTTCCCAGGGATCCATTCTGGGCTGTGACGACATGGACATTCCCGAGCCACATGTTCCAAAAATCACGAGTGACAGCTTTATCTCGGCACTGGTGTCTGATCGCTCGGCCCCAATAAAGGATTCTGCCTCTGTAGTACACCCTACTGTACCTGAAGGGGACCAAGTGTCGAGCCAAGAGTCGACCCCTACACTCCAGTCAGACAGTGGCAATACACCATGGAGCATTGTTGACCTGGAAGAATTGAAGGGCTCTGTTCCCAGCACTGCCTGCAGCTCTGTGGCCACATACCCCTTTGAGCTTGAGCAGAACTTGGTTGAGCAGGAGAAAATTCCACCCTGGGCCTGGGTCACTGGTGGAGGATGTGACATAGATTCAAGCTCACACGTCAGCTGGCTGTACATCTCAGGTGCAGCACAGTTAATGTAAAGTCTCACAGAAAATCAGTTTGGTCTCAAAATACCAATAGCTTTGTACAAATCAGGATACATTTATCATAGTCCAGCACATCATTTTTTAAATAAATCTGGGCTACTTTTTAGAAATGGTGCAATGTTTTTTGTGCCTGAAAAATTGATTAGAAGTTTTTGATTTATTTTTAAGAAATCATGCTGTATATTCCCCACCTCAGGTCAAAAGTAGCAGGGCTGTACCCGCCCGAGTGGTCAACAAATACTTTTTTTTTTCATTGGCCAATTAGTAAATGAATAGTTCACCCAAAAATGAATTTACTCATCCTTATGTCTTTCCAAACCTGTATGACTTTCCGTCTTATGCCGAACACAAAAGGAGATGTTTTTAGTAAATATTGTGCTTTTTCTTTTCAATAATACTTAAGTGAATAGTGCCTCACTTTAAAGCTTTAAAAAAGGCCCAAAGTATCATAACAGTAGTCCATGCATCATATTACAAGTCTAATGATGAGAAATATTTAAGTGATTTTAAGTGAAAGTCTTGACGTCTGTTGCGCATTCATGAACTAAACATCTTTTGTGATCCGCATAAGAAATAAATAAATATGGGTTTGGATGAGCTATAATGGGGCGCATGGTGAGTTGTGTGTGGATACACTACGTCTCCGCGGTAACGTGCTCAACAAGCCACGTGATAAGATGCGCGGATTGACGGTCTCAGACGCGGAGGCAACTGAGATTCGTCCTCCGTCACCTGGATTGAGGCGAGTCACTACGCCACCACGAGGACTTGGAGCGCATTGGGAATTCCAAATTGGGGAGAAAAAGGGTAGAAAATTAAAATAAAATAAAATAAAATCTCATAGCCACAGAATGTAGAAAGGATAGCATCCTAACAACATAATATTTAATTTCTATTCTTTATCATTTTCACATGAATGAGGAAATAAACGCCATTGCAGATGTGAAATTTGTAATTGTGCTACTTACATGATGAGGGGAAACCATCCAAATTGCTTAGAAACTTGCAGACTTTGACCTCTGACACATTGATATGGGATCCATTAAAGCTGCACGATTGATTAAAAGTGTGATATGGCCTAGCACTATTAAGAAACCGCTAAAGGCTGTGTTTTAAA
The DNA here is from genome assembly GCF_019703515.2 of Myxocyprinus asiaticus. Taxonomy (NCBI): domain Eukaryota; kingdom Metazoa; phylum Chordata; class Actinopteri; order Cypriniformes; family Catostomidae; genus Myxocyprinus; species Myxocyprinus asiaticus. The sequence continues at coordinate 41,354,515 of NC_059357.1, forward strand.
TAATTTGCATTAACCACTTCAGTCAGCACTGCATGAACAAGACGCGCCTGATAGCAGTTGTGTGCCGCACATGCTGAGCAGCCCAGCAATATCAGATGATGTTTATCATATTACAATTCAAATCGTTTTGCCTCATCTTGCCAGACAACGAAAGACACATTTGATGGGTCCCAGTTTCCTTCTATCCCCCTTCATGCAAAACATAACTGAATGTCAAACTACATATCCCTTACAAGCCCTGTGGATGCAGGTACATTTGTAAAAAAAAGTATGGTGCTGATGAACACTCAATGTCTCTTCTGTTTTTTTTCCTGTAGCTCTTCACAATTGATTTAAAGACGGCATTGTGTGATTTGTGCTGTTGTTTTTTATGATGTGAGGGTTAATGCCAGCTCTGAGACTAATCAGACTTGCTACACTATATTTTAATCTGGAGTTTGAACAGAGGAATAAAACTCACGCAGTGTCTTATTACAGAGGACAACAGAGTTGGCGCATTAATATCAAACAGTGATTACAACTCACTGGAAGTAACTGTGCATTAAACCATTTGTTCCCAACCTTTTTTCCAGGGGACCCCTATTTTAACATTCAAAATCCTGAATGACCCCCTCTCCTGCAAACCCCATATATATATACACACACACACATATATATATATATATATATATTTTTTTTTTTTTTCATGTGACGCTCCATTATTTGAACCAGAAGTAGTGTTTTTTAATGCTGTGTGTGCGCTACGCTCTCTCTCTCTCTGACTTATAGCATGAAAAAAACATGAGTGAATATCAGAGGTCATGTTGAACGATACAATACAACTTACTGAAATGTATATTATCTCATGTATTCGCCCAATCTGTTAATGTTGAAATGACATGGAGAATATCTTGTGCTTTTCCGTTAGTGCTCGAGTGCCACCAAGTGACAATCGCGCATACAGTTTGTTCATGTTTCATTCGCTAGTCTCTCACCACAAATCACACACTCAGTTCGCACTTTCTCCATTGCCTCAATGAAACCAAATTCAATACAAATAATGAACTCATAATAAAACCAAATATATCCTTGTTTTCTTTTTACCACATGTTTTTCTCTTCTACCTGACACTTGCCACTGGCTAGCTAACCTGTTGTTTTGTTTGTTGTTCAGTACTGTACAATTAGAACCAGCAGTTTTGCCTCATCTTTAAAAAACCTGTGTCCTTACCACTATTGTAAGCACAATATGCACGCCTTAAAAAACAGACTATGATTGACATACTGTATGTCTTGTCTTTTCATTTATCACATAAACAATTAAATATGATTAAAATACTCAAAAAGTTTCACACAGTCCATTATTTTCTTCTTGTAACCCTCAAAATAGAGAGAGAGCTTTGCAACTCCCTGTGAAGCTCTGGCGACCCATAGTGTGGGTCGTGACCCCTAGGTTGGGAATCACTGCATTAAATAGTTTTAACACATGCCTTCCAGCCAATCAGAATTTAGCATTTGAATAGACCATATTATAAATCAGTAGTAACTCATGGGGGCACACAGAGCACACTAACGCACCGTTCATCGAAAATTACCCATCTAGTTAAGTGTTTTGCATTAGAGGTATGTTCCAGTCTCTCTTCCCTCTCTCATCTCTCTTTCTCTCTGTTGTTTAGACACAGGGCCGCTCTCTCCATCCATAGCACCTGCTCTCAGTGCTGCAAACACAAAGAGAATGCAACCAGAGGGAGAGCCATCCACAGAGAAGGTACATGCAATAGTCAACTTAACCCTCTTATACTGATCAAGTAGGGCCGCTTACTTTACTGTTCGCGATCATATTTGACCAAACAGTACAGGTGTAATTTTTTTTTTTTTTTTTTAAGAAATTATCAAATTCTTCTTACCTGAAGTAAAAGCAATAAAATTATGCACTTCTTTTGGGATTTTATGTTTTTTTAGATCTTATTTACATATACATTTATCGATTTCATCATTCATTTGCCTATGCAAATTAGCAAATTGATGTAACTTCACTTCAGTTAAAACCTAGTTGAAGCATGAAGAAAATATGAGAATGTGTACTGATTGCTGCCATCTGGTGAAAAAAAAACATGACTTGAAAATCATGTTATGACAATAATAGCCAGTATATGGCTGCAGTGTTCTATGTATCCACTTACTGCGTAGTAATTCTAAATGTAATCACAAGTTATGCATTTGGATATATATTTAGATATAATATATTTATATATATATATATATACTTATTTATATTATCTAACTATCATTTGTCAAAGTTTAGCATTTGTTTTTGTTTTTTAACTGTTTTAAAGTGTCCATTTTTGCAATAATGTCACATTATGCTTACAGTCATACCTGACCTGGAGTTACAAAGAGAAGTCATGCCAATAATTTATTTCAAACATCAACATTTAATAACTTAAAGTAAATGACTAATAATGTCAAGAAAATGAACTGTAATAAACAGAAATTAACAGCAATGGACTGTGAAAATTCAATAACAGGGTTCCCACGCGCCCTGGAAAACCTGGAATTTTGCAATGCAGTTTTCCAGTCATGGAAAAATAATGGAAAATTAGAAAAATACCTAAATGTCCTGGAAAATAATGATTTATCCTGGAAAATATTTATTAATAATAAAACTGTTTGACTGTGAGGCTAACATGTTTTTTGTAACGTACAAAAACATGGTAGCGATCAGGCTGGGGATAGGTGTCAAATACACAAATTTGTATAGTTTTGTCACTGCTGGCGTCTGTGCATTGTTTTTTTTTTATTTTTATCATTTTCTGCCCATTTCTCCCCAATTTTTAGTGCCCAATTCCCACTACTTAGTAGGTCCTCGTGGTGGAGCGGTTACTCACCTCAATCCGGGTGGCGGAGGACAAGTCTCAGTTGCCTCCGCTTCTGAGACAGTCAATCCGTGCATCTTATCACGTGGCTCGCTGTACATGACACCGCGGAAACTCACAGCATGTGGAGGCTCATGCTACTCTCCGCGATCCATGCACAACTTATCATGCGCCCCATTGAGAGCGAGAACCCCTAATCATGACCACGAGGAGTTTACCCCATGTGACTCTACCCTCCCTAGCAACCGGGCCAATTTGGTTGCTTAGGAGACCTGGTTGGAGTCACTCAGCACACCCTGGATTCGAACTCACGACTCCAGGGGTGGTAGTCAGCACCAATACTCGCTGAGCTACCCAGGCCCCCATTGGCAGCTGTGCATTGTGAAACAAGCTCAATGGTTGACTGTCATGAACGAATCCCTGTCACGTACATTCTCTTCTCATCTGCTGTCATCTCTGCCTTTCTCCGATAAAATAGTTCTAACACTGCTGTTGTGTTAAGTACAAAAACATTTGAGTTGTACATTTTAGACAATGAGGACGATCAGACTGCTGAATTTTTTCAAAACGAGTTCACAACCCAAGGTCGCGTGGTATATTTGGGCCAAAAAAAGAATGTTTGAATGCACAAATAATGAAATGAAAATTGTGATATGTCCTAGTGTCATTATTAATCTGGAAAAGGCCGCAATTTAATTAAATAAATATATAATGTGCATGTGCTGCACTCTTCAAATTTATTGTGTAATGTATTCCATATAACCATTCAATAACCACAATGTACATCATGAACTCTTGTGTGTTTTTACTATAGACTTATCAAAGTCCAACATTTTTGTGTCTGTTCAGATGGCAAGTGGAGGAAAAGTCACAAAGTCTTGTACTTTGTAGATAAACGAAACCATTCGTATTTCCATAAAAAATGACTGAACAGAATAGGAAAGTTAAGGAAAGTATTTGAGCAGTTGACAAATATGACATGTAGGAGCATGTGACAGAAGTGTCCTTCAGTGTGACATGCTCCATCTTAAACTATTTAAAATATATTTTTCTAATTCTGAATAAGTAGAAAACACTTTTTTTTATGACTCAATATGTGAATTGAGAGACTATGTGAAATATTTGCACTTTTAAAAATGAGTTTGTCACATTACAAGACTATTTAAGATGACTGCATAAAGAAAGTTGTTTAAAATGGTGAAAATCTGACTGGTTACAGAAACTAAGATATACACCTTAGACAGTATATATACCTTAGACATACACATTTTAGCCTAAACTCTTAATGTTGAAATGCTAGGTTGCCTAAAAGGTATAGGGTTTGGGTTAGGTTCTAGTAATTATAATTAACTTAATATAAGAACTGATATTGTCAATGGGAGGTCCCTTCTATGATATAAAATGTGAAATGTGGTTGGGAGGATATATTTGGCTATACTTTGTAGACACATTTGGGACAAAACTTCCTTTGTGGACATCCTTAGTTGTAAAAATGATTAATAACTAAAGCAAGTAATTTTTTTATGTTTTATTATAAAGATTTAAGAAGTGTTCTTCTAGGGGTATGGTTTTGGTTTGGGTTGAGGTTAGTCTGTAGTGATTATAATTCGCTTTAAATAGCTATATAAAAACAAGTGACATCTACAGGTGCATCTCAATAAATTAGAATGTCGTGGAAAAGTTCATTTATTTCAGATATTCAACTCAAATTGTGAAACTCGTGTATTAAATAAATTCAATGCACACAGACTGAAGTAGTTTAAGTCTTTGGTTCTTTTAATTGTGATGATTTTGGCTCACATTTAACAAAAACCCACCAATTCACTATCTCAAAAAATTAGAATACATCATAAGACCAATAAAAAAAACATTTTTAGTGAATTGTTGGCCTTCTGGAAAGTATGTTCATTTACTGTATATGTACTCAGTACTTGGTAGGGGCTCCTTTTGCTTTAATTACTGCCTCAATTCGGCGTGGCATGGAGGTGATCAGTTTGTGGCACTGCTGAGGTGGTATGGAAGCCCAGGTTTCTTTGACAGTGGCCTTCAGCTCATCTGCATTTTTTGGTCTCTTGTTTCTCATTTTCCTCTTGACAATACCCCATAGATTCTCTATGGGGTTCAGGTCTGGTGAGTTTGCTGGCCAGTCAAGCACACCAACACCATGGTCATTTAACCAACTTTTGGTGCTTTTGGCAGTGTGGGCAGGTGCCAAATCTTGCTGGAAAATGAAATCAGCATCTTTAAAAAGCTGGTCAGCAGAAGGAAGCATGAAGTGCTCCAAAATGTCTTGGTAAACAGGTGCAGTGACTTTGGTTTTCAAAAAACACAATGGACCTACACCAGCAGATGACATTGCACCCCAAATCATCACTGACTGTGGAAACTTAACACTGGACTTCAAGCAACTTGGGCTATGAGCTTCTCCACCCTTCCTCCAGACTCTAGGACCTTGGTTTCCAAATGAAATACAAAACTTGCTCTCATCTGAAAAGAGGACTTTGGACCACTGGGCAACAGTCCAGTTCTTCTTCTCCTAAGCCCAGGTAAGACGCCTCTGACGTTGTCTGTGGTTCAGGAGTGGCTTAACAAGAGGAATACAACAACTGTAGCCAAATTCCTTGACATGTCTGTGTGTGGTGGCTCTTGATGCCTTGACCCCAGCCTCAGTCCATTCCTTGTGAAGTTCACCCAAATTCTTGAATCGATTTTGCTTGACAATCCTCATAAGGCTGCGGTTCTCTCTGTTGGTTGTGCATCTTTTTCTTCCACACTTTTTCCTTCCACTCAACTTTCTGTTAACATGCTTGGATACAGCACTCTGTGAACAGCCAGCTTCTTTGGCAATGAATGTTTGTGGCTTACCCTCCTTGTGAAGGGTGTCAATGATTGTCTTCTGGACAACTGTCAGATCAGCAGTCTTCCCCATGATTGTGTAGCCTAGTGAACCAAACTGAGAGACCATTTTGAAGGCTCAGGAAACCTTTGCAGGTGTTTTGAGTTGATTAGCTGATTGGCATATCACCATATTCAAATTTTTTGAGATAGTGCATTGGTGGGTTTTTGTTAAATGTGAGCCAAAATTATCACAATTTAAAGAACCAAAGACTTAAACTACTTCAGTCTGTGTGCATTGAATTTATTTATACACGAGTTTCACAATTTGAGTTGAATTACTGAAATAAATGAACTTTTTCACGACATTCTAATTTATTGAGATGCACCTGTATGATATGTCCCTATTTAGATGTAAGTAAAAATGTGTGGGTGTGTGTATGTGGTCAAATTTTCTCACAAGAACAGTAAAACTTCTACATTGTGTGAATCTACCTTGTGGTCACCACGAGGAAAACAGCTTCAAAATGGCACTAAATATGGTTTATTTCACATGTAATGATGCCAAAAGATGCAAGTCTGGAAAGTGTTGGTTAGGGGTAGGATGTTGTAATTATAAGTACTGCTTATGAGCTGTTGAAGTCAATGTAAGGTCCTTTCATAATGTAAAACATGCATTGTGTATGTGTCAGTCTGTGCGTGTGAAGAGAGGTTGTATGTGTTGGTGGAGGGACTGGCTGCCCCATCAGTGGGAGGATGTTTGTGTGACACTGGAGCAGGTCAGCAGTGCTGGATCAATTAGAGATGACATCCTGTACCTCTACTACACTCACAACCATAAGAAGAAGGTAATACGCCCTGCGCAGGTCTTTATCATTCTTTAAAATGAGGCATATTATGTTGTGTTTAGTTTTCTTACTGAATTGTTTGTGTGTTGTGTGTTTCAGTATGTGCATGCTATGATAAAGGAGGTAACAGCTCTGGTACCTGTAATCAGAGACGCTCTATACACTATGGCTGTGTACACACCGGAAAAGACCAGACAGAGGCATCCCATTTTACTAGCAACTCACTCTCAGCAAGACTTCAATACTTGGGTAAAACACTTTTACAAACACGCAGACATATCCATCAGAATATGATTGTGGTATAAGATGGGTCATACTGTCTCAACACAACCAGAGGTCCCTGGCTCAAAATGCTGTTTCGACTATTTTTAAATTATGATGAAATCCAAAATATTCAATGTCATGGATCAGTATTTACTGAATAATCCTTATTGTGTATAGGGGGGTCAAAATGACAATTTTCACCTATGATTTTGGAGCAAAATTACACGTAAAAAATAACTCTAGAAAGGTGGCAGCATCATTATATTATTATTTTACACAGAGATTATGAAATCTATATTATTAAAATCAGCATCCCTTGTTGCATTATACACCAAAGTTGTGAGTCCAAAAATGGGAAAAAATAATTTTATTATGTTGTTTTTCCAAAGTTGGAGCGCCTATAAAGAAGTATTAAAGATATCTTAATATCTTTCACATTCTGGTTCAGAACAAACTTTCCTTTTGTATCTTAATTTTTAAGGCCCTATTTGGTTAAATCCCAGCGATATGGGGCTCTTAAATGGGGCGATATGGGGCTCTTTTTTTTTTTTTTTAACCCATTTGCAATTTTTCGATTTTTCTATGTAATTTAATGACATTGATTAATTTTTAGATGTGATTGATGCATCTAGTACTTACAGTATAATATGTGTAGTATACTACTGCCTGTAGTATAGGCAACATCATTAATGAATTGCAAAGGGCTGAAGTTTCTTGGCTGCAAGTGAAGCCCTAATATACAGTGTTTACATAGCAGATCATTTCAACAGCAGAAATATTTTATTAATTTAGTTAATTGTTGTTGCTTTGATATATCTAATGAGACATTTCTCTGTGCTGCAGTTGTCTTTGTTGAATGAGTCATGCTGTGAATCCAGGGGTCTTGGAGACCATATATCCAAACAGGCACTGTGGGCTGTGACATCTAAAGGTGATATCATGGTCCATGAACCACTACCCAGCCTGGAGGCTCCAGCACAATATTTACCCTCTGATCAGATGTAAGAACATCAACCTCTTGCTGTCTCTCACTTTTCCAAAACCTTGTGAGCTACTGTCTACATAGGCAGCAAATAGGCAACAAATATTTAGTAAAATCACCCGTTTTTTAATCAGATTGAACTGTTGTACCGATACATTTGATTACTAAATGAAATATATTAAATAGATTATAAAATAAATACAGTATATAAATATCTGAAAATATTTCACAATTTGTATGTTTTTTCCCTAAAACTTTGACCATATACAGTATATACACCGATGAGCCAAAACATTATGACCACTCACAGGTGAAGTGAATAACATTTATCATCTCCTAACAAGGCCACATGTCATGTTCTGGGTAGATTAGATGGTAAGCGAACAGTCAGTTCTCGTAGTCAACGTGTTGAATGCAGGAGAAATGGGCAGGAGTAAAGACCTGAGAGACTTTGACAAAAGCCAAATTGTTATGGCCAGAAGACTGGGTCTGAATATCTCTGAAACGGCAAGGCTTGTGGGGTGCTTCTGGTCAGCAGTGGTGAGTACCTACCGACAGTGGTCTGAGGAGGGACAAACCACAAACCGGCGACAGGGTGTTGGGCGCCCAAGGCTCATCGATACGCTAGGGCAACAAAGGCTATCCTGTCTGGTCCGAACCGATAGAAGGTCTACTGTGGCACAAGTCACAGAAAATTTTAATGATGGTTACAGGAGGAATGTGTCACAACACACAGTGCATCGCACCCGGCTGCATATGGGGCTGCATAGCCGCAGACAGGTCAGAGTGCCCATGATGACCCCTGTCCACCATCAAAAGCACCTACAATGGGCACACAAATGTCTGAACTGGACCTTGGAGCAGTGGAATGTGATTGCCTGGTCCGATGAGTCCCATTTTCTTTTACATCACTTGGATGGCCATGTAACTGTCCGCAGTTTACCTGGGGAAGTTATGGCATCAGGATGCACTGTGGGAAGATGACACGCCAGTGGAGGGAGTGTGATGCTCTGGGCAATGTTCTGCTGGGAAACCCTGGGTCCGGTCATTCATGTGGACGTAAATTTGACTTGTGCCACCTACCTAAACGTCGTTGCAGACCAGGTACACCCCTTCATGGCAATGGTATTCCTTGATGGCAGTGGCCTCTTTCATCAGGATAATGCACCCTGCCACACTGCACACATTGTTGTGGAATGGTTTGAGAAACATGATGAAGAGTTCAAGGTGTTGCCCTGGCCTCAAAATTCCCCAGATCTCAATCCGATTGAGCATCTGTGGCATGTGCTGGACCAACAAGTCCGTTCCATGGTGCCCTTACCTCGCAGTGTACAGGACTTGAAGGATCTGCTGCTAATGTCTTGGTGCCAGATACCACAGGACACCTTTAGGGGTCTTGTAGAGTCCATGCCTTGGCAGGTCGGCGCTGTTTTGGCGGCATGCGGAGGACCAACAGCATATTAGGCAGGTGGTCATAATGTTTTGGCTCACTGATGTATATTGTACCATATCTTAGGTGTGGATATACAGTAAAAGTACAATCAGTTTTCATATTTATATTCCTCTCCCAAAATTTGTCGCAGAAATACACTATAACACAAAGGATTATATTGATCTGTTAAGAGTTTGTCAATATCTGAATGCACCTTTTCTCTGCAAAATACATACAGTAGGTATCCAACCAGAATGAGGCTTTATATCGCGGCGATTATCACGGGTTTAAAATGTTAAATTCTCACACGTGAGACTTGTTCGCAAAATCACCGCCAGGAGGTGCAAATGAACACTTTTAGCACCATTGTTTAGTCAAAAGAAAGTGAGTTATTATGATTAACATTGTTAATATTATTATTTGTATTGTATTTTGACATTTTAATGTGTAGAAGGTAATCTAACAATGCAAAATTAATGGCAGCATTAAAGTTATAGGTTAGTTAACTTGTAAAATATAATGGTTCAATTGAAACTCCGCTCATAAGCATAATTAAATATAATTACTCATTATGTTGTTGTTGTTTTTTTGGCTTAATATTAACTATTAAATGTTTTATTGCCTTTTATGTTGAAAATATTACAAACACAAATGTTTTCATAATAATGTTGCTGCCTGCCTTTTAGAACAGCCTTTGCATCTGAAGCGCGCCTTCCATGAAGGCTTGCATGTCCACAAAAATCTGCCTAATGAATTTGATTTTTGTTTCTTTGGAGCCATCTGTCTAAAAGTTTCATGTGTTTGGTCATTGATGCCATTGCATTGTAATGTTGCTGTCATGTATTTTCTGTTGGCTTGGTATGCATCATGAGCGTCTGTGATTGAGTGTCTGTACTCGTGCTTGCTGGTGGGCTCAGGTTTTGGCGTCAGGTTCCGGGTCACCTGCTCTGTGTGGAATCTAACAGTCTGGGTGTGGTGTGGGGCATCGGTCATGATCACACAGCCTGGGTCTACACAGGAGGCTGCAGGGAAGACTCAGCTCTGGGTAAAGCTGTTGTTTTTGCACCCTATAGCTAACCATATTCCTCTTACTAACAAAAATGCTTCCAACATCTTGTCCTGGCCTTGCTGAAAAGACTAGCACACTGCAAAAAAAAGAATATATATATATATATATATATATATATATATATATATATATATATATATATATATATATATACGTATTTAGCCACAAGCGACTATTATCGGGGGCTAAGCACATATGGCGAGATGAGCAAATTAATAACATTTGACAGAAAAGATCCTGTGGAAGCTATTTTGGTGTGACATTTCACCTGCTTTGAGCACAGTTGCAAAAAAGTAATTTATACCGCCCCTTAGCATCAAAAATGAATGAAACTCTGCATGTTACCTACATGTGTTCTCTTGTCCATGCGTACAAATTTTGTTACGTTTGAAAATTGCACACAAGATACAGGCCAATTAGTCATTATAGGCCACGCCCAAAACATATTTGCTTCTAACTTTGGAATGATTCGACGAATCAAAATTCTTTTGATAATTTTTTGTCTGTAGGAGGGTCTGTAGATGATATACCAAGTTTTGTGAGAAACAAGTTTTATTTCGAATAAATTGAAATTGTAAAAAAAATGTCTTGCAGAAATGGAAATTCAAAAGTAACCATATCATTGTGGGGCACTGGTGGATTCAGAGAAGCTACAAATGTGTATTGTAGCCTATACGGTACCAGAGTTATGAGCAAAAACGCGAATTAGCTAATTATAGTGCCACCGTGTGGCCAATTGTCACAAAATTTGACATACAGCTTCGGGTTGACACCCTGCTTGTGTATAGTAATTTCCATAACCCTCAGCCTTTTGCAGTACGAGTTATTAGGTGCTGAAATTTGATTAGATGTTGCCGGCCATTTTTGTTAATATGTCAAATCGATTTTTTAAGAATATGTTAGTATTTGAACCAAAGAAGATTCATATTTAATTTGAACTTTGTCGCTCAAACGGCTGCAAAGTTTTCATAGTTTATTAATTTTAGCGCCCCTGGGGGTGGAATTGTACGAAACCTAGCTGATATCTTCTAAATGTCCTGTTGACTATGTGTACTGAGTTTGGTTACATTTGGAGTTTGCATTGAGTAAGATGTTGATCAATTACTCAAATCTCGTTAAACCGAAGGAATTTTATCGTTAATATCTTTGGAACGATTTGACGTATCGTAATTCTTTTGAAAACTGTCAGGAGGGTCTGTAGATTATGAATACCAAATTTCCTGGCAGAAAACGTCATGGTTACTTGTGTAACCTCCGTTCCCTGATGGAGGGAACGAGACGTTGTGTCAATGTAGTGACACTAGGGGTCACTCTTGGGAGCCCGAGACACCTCTGGTCTTTGATAAAAGGCCAATGAAAATTGGCGAGTGGTATTTGCATGCCACTTCTCCGGACATACGGGTATAAAAGGAGCTGGTATGCAACCACTCATTCAGGTTTTATGCTGAGGAGCCGATATAAGGTCCAGCCATTTCAGCGGGTAGTTCAGCGTTGTGGCAGGAGGAACACAATGTCTCGTTCCCTCCATCAGGGAACGGAGGTTACACAAGTAACCATGACGTTCCCTATCTGTCACTCACTCGATGTTGTGTCGATGTAGTGACACTAGGGGTCCCTATTCGAAACGCCACAACTGGCTGAACTGTGTTACGTGAACTGGTGGTGTGTGGTGGGCAGACTGCTGTGTGCCTCATAGCCAGCGCACCAAGTCGACATGTAACCTCCCCCAACATAGTTATGAGTGTCGAACGGCCCTTTTTGGGGACAAGTCGACTACCCAAAGATAGAGACAGGCTTAACCCAGTTGTGGCCTCTTTTCCCCTTCTCTTTTTCCACTCCCTAAAAAAGAAGGGGGATTATCCGACTGGGCCGCCATGCCTAGTCGGGGGGTGTCCCTCCCAAGGGGAAGACACCGCGGAGACCACACCTCGCCCAAAGAGAGGGGGGGATATTTAAGTGGAAGAATACGTCACATGGTCTTTCCAACCATGTGGAGAGCCTTCAAGGTAGATCCTGCCCAATGGGGGAGGAGTTACTACAAACATGGAGACTGGGGCAGAGGGGTTCTGCCCAAGGAAGACGCAGTTTGCCAGCAGGGAAACGAAATAGCGGAAGATATATATCGCATGGGGTTAGCCTTTCAGGGAATCGCCACATGCGGAGCACCTACCCCAGAACAGGGCTCTTAGTTAGCGCGTGTACTCTCCGAAAACTCGACTGCCACAGGGCTCGGAGGAAGTCAACCAGGGAACAAAGTTTGTGAACACTACTGGGAATTAATGGCGCACGTCTTAAGCTCCAAGGGAGGTGGAAGGCGCTATGTGCAAGCGATACACCCGGCCAGCAATCCCGGGCTTATCCGCTTGTGTTGCGTGCCACTACCTGGGACGAAACTGGTTCCACCTGAAGGTTGTAGAACCTTGCACAGGTGTTGGGTGTTGCCCAGCCTGCTGCTCTGCAAATGTCTGTTAGAGAGGCACCCCTGGCCAGGGCCCAGGGAGCCGCTACACCCCTTGTAGAATGGTCTGGTAGCCCTACCAGGGGCGGCATGTCCTAGGCGACATATGCCATAGTTATGGCATCAATGAGCCAGTGGGCGATCCTCTGCTTGGAGACAGCGCTTCCTTTCCACTGTGCACCAAAGCAGACAAAGAGCTGCTCAGAGATTCTCAGAGAAAGCTCTGCGTGCGATCCAAATAGATGCGTAAAGCGTGCACTGGACACAGCGACAACAGGGCTGGGTCTGCCTCCTCCTGGGGCAGCGCTTGCAGGTTCACCACCTGGTCCCTAAAGGGGTGGTGGGAACCTTGGGCACATAGCCCAGTCAGGGTCTCAGGATCACGTGAGAGTAACCTGGACCGAACTCCAGGCATGTTTCGCTGACAGAGAACGCTTGCAGGTCACCTACCCTCTTGATGGAAGTGAGCGCAGTCAGGAGGGCAGTCTTCAAGGAGAGTGCCTTAAGCTCGGCTGACTGCAAAGGCTCAAAGGGGGCTCTTTGTAGACCCTGAAGAACTACAGAGGTCCGATGAGGGAACGAGGCGCGGTCTGGAGGGATTCAGCCTCCTGGCGCCTCTTAAGAACCTGATGATCAGGTCGTGCTTCCCTAAGGACTTACCACGCCACGTCGGTTGAAAAACCCCTTCTTCATCTCGGCTGGAGGGACAGGTTCTATCGCGCCCTTCCGTAGGAGGGTAGCGATCTCCGCGCAAGGTAGCAGCGTTTTCGTCCTTCACCAAGGTGAAGTGGACACCGCTGAACCTGGGCGGACACCCGGTGAAGTGAATCGCGCAGCCGAGTCGGACGGTCCGGACCAGCCCTCGCGACGGACTGGAAAGCGCAAGGCATGCGACCAAGTTCCACGCAAGGGGGACCAAAGGGACAACGTCATCGGACGTACCGGCAGGTGGGGCCTCGCGGCGGGGCGGAGCTCGAGGTGCCACGCCACGTCGTGGCCGTGCTGAGTCTAAGGACATTGAAGCACTTACCTGGCTCCTTGTGACCACCCCCGGAACAGCCTGCCCAGGAACCAATCACCGAGCCGCGAGGGTTCAGGGAAGAGCAGTGAGTTCCACTCTAGCTGACGCTCGTGGCTGCCCGGGAAAGCATGTCGTCATCTCCGCATCAGCCTGTGACTGGGCGATCGACCCCGAAGGGAGGAGCCCAGCTGAGGCTTCCGACTGGACGAGCCCGCTCTCCGATGCTGCACTCAAGAGTTCATCACTTTCGTGGGCTCCGAATAAGAGGTCGAACTCGGCGTGATAGAGCCGGCAGACTCATCCGGAAGCCCGATCGGGGCAGACGAGCGTGCTGGGGAATGGGAGGTCCGCGGGGGGATACCCGGCGGAGGCGGTCCCATTGGGGTCCCCAAATCGCCCCCAGTGCTAGCCACGCTGGCCTCATACCCGTGGGTAAAAGGACCGAGGCGGGAGCCTCTGGGGTGGCTTGCTTTCTTACGAAGGCGAGCCGTGACCGCAACATTGCCATGGACATATTCTCGCAATGAGAACATGACCATCCACGAACACTGTCTCCGCGTGAGCAGTGCCCAGACACAAAGGACAGTGATCGTGACCGTCAGAAGGCGAGAGATAACGAGCGCAACCAGGAATAACACACAATCGGAAAAGCATCTTTAAAAAGACGCGTCTTTAAAAAGACGTTCCGTGTGTGCCGCTCTTTCAGAGAAATATACTCTTTTAGAGAAACATACTCTTTTATTTCTGCCGAAGTGCCCAGGGGCATTCTCTGCAGTGCACCAGTGCAGAGGGGGGAGAAGCCACTGAAATGCGCCGTCAGATCCAGCAGAGGTGAATGAACAGTAGTATTCAGCTCAGTGAGCATGACCGTTCGGCTCCGAAGAGAAAATCTGAATGAGTGGTTGCATACCAGCTCCTTTTATACACGTATGTCCGGGGGAGTGGCATGCAAATACCACTCGCCAATTTTCATTGGCCTTTTATCAAAGACCAGAGGTGTCTCGGGCTCCCGAGTGTGACCCCTAGTGTCACTACATCGACACAACGTCGAGTGAGTGACAGATAAGGAACAATTATAGATGGAAATGAAATCGGAGATAAACATTTTGTAGGGCTTGACTCAAATCTCGATTCTAGCCCATACAGTTGCAGAGATATGAGCCAAAACATTAAAAAAAAAAAAAAAAAAAAAGTGTTTATTATGGCGCCACCTAGGGTCAGATGTGTGTGCATTTGTGCGCCTGAGTAGTGAGGGGGATTTGGGATCATCCTGCCAAGTTTGGTGTCTCCACAACTTATGGTCTCTGACACCCAGACACTTTTAAGGCAGGAAAAAAAAAGAAGAAAATCAGTACAATTACAATAGGGTTCCAGCAGCTTCGCTGCTTGGCCCCCTAATATTTTAAAAAGTGTTTTGTCTTGTTTTCCAGTTAAAATATCTAAACAGAAAAAAATATTTAAAACTTTGTCCTTGGGAAAACAAGGATTTTTTTCTTACCATTTTGACAGTTTTTTTGTTCTTGTTGATTTTTTATTAGATTTCTCTGAAAGCAAGACTTAATATCTTATATCATTTTGCTTCTAAAGTAAATGTATATGGTTTTAATGATGTTTAGGTAATTTACTGATGAAGCTAAAAAAATACTCATTTAGAAAATGTTTTTTTGCAGTGCACAGCTGTATTTTGTGTTTTGTATGCTGGTGTGCTGGTTACCTCAACTTGCAAAGACCCAATTAAATGGTAGTTTTTGGGGGACGTGACATTCTCATTTTATAGAGCATTTTATAGGAAAAAAATCTATAATTTTATATATAGTTTTCCTAAAAGAGAAAGATTGTAAATGTATCTGCTAAAAGTAAATTTTGCAACCAGGTCTCATAGAATCACGTTGCCATAATTTTAGCAAAATTAATTTTATGTAGCTTGTTGTACATATAGCGGCAGTTTCCTGATTAAATATAGAGGCACTACAACAACGTCACTAATAAAACACAAATCACAAGTAAAACATCAGATTATTAGTTCATAAACACTTACTCGCTCTGTAGCTCTGTTATATTGTGACATCAAAACACTTTTACAGTAACGCATAATATGAAAGACAATATAGTTTAACACTTGCATTACGTAATCAACTACATTTACAAGCTTATTCCAGTGTCACTAAGTTGCATGGTAGCTCAACTGATAGTGCGTTAGTGTATGAACATGGAAGACGTCTTCATGGTACGAGTCCAGAAAAGACGTTTTCATGGTACCAGTCCAGAAAAGCACGCAAGTTGGCATGTGAGGCAAAAGTGTCATGGAAGCACTAAATGGCGTGGTTGCTTTAGCTTTCGCTTTTATGACACTCTCAGTTATGTTTAGGTTTAAGGTTTAGGGTAGGAAGGTAGTCTTTGTTTATTTAAAACTCCATAGAGCATTAACCTTATAAACCTCATCTTTTTGGAGAACTTTTAACTTGTTTTAAGCACAAAACAATGGACATTTCACCTCAAGACTGCAGCGATACGTGTAATCAACCACTTAATTTCAGTTTGCAAAAATGTTGCCACAGTCACGTTATTTTCATGAGATCAGGCTGTAATTTTGTCAACTTTTAGGAGTACACGTAAAGGTGACCTCTAAGTTAATAGGCATGGACAATTCTGATTTCATGTTGACTTTAACCATCAAGGCTTCCTTGGTGAACCAGCTTTACCAGCAAAGTTTTGCTGATAAGGAGTACAGCTATGCTGATTCAGCAGTTAGACCAGCACTTACCAAGATAAACCAGTCTGGACTAGCATGTTGTTAATCATCTTCCCAATCTTGCCAAAGAGTATTTCCTTTTATTCTAAATGTACAGTACTAGTGTTGTGAAATATTTCAAACAACAACACTTCATCTGTTTGACATTGAAAGTTCTCTAATTTCAGGAAATGAAAATGTTAACCAGGCAGTAAGTGACATCAGGAATGTCTACATCTATGAGAACCAGCGGTGGAACCCGATGACAGGATACACTGATAAGTGAGTGTATTTAAATTAACTGAATGGTCCCTTAATGTGACTTTGTCAAATGTCCTGTCTCTGCTCTGTGTATCTCAGGGGTTTTCCAACAGATCGCTACATGTGGAGTGATTCCTCTGGTCTCAAAGAGTGCACCAAAGAGAGCACCAGCCTTCCCTCACCACAATGGACATGGGTAATGCCAGGTTTTTGGTTCTTTTTTTAGTTTCTTGTTGGATCTTTTAGCATTAGATTGCTTCATACAGTACCTCTGAACAGCAAAGCTCTTTCAAGCCTTTAGAATATAAATGATTACATTCATCATCAATAATAACTATAAATATAGCCGCTAGCAATTATCGGGGTCCAAGCATGTGTGAAGAGAAAATGACCAAAAGAGCCAAATTTGAAAGAATGGATCCTGTGATCCTGTATTCTCCTAGCATCAGAAATTGATGAAAGTTGGCATGTGCCCTAAGAATGTCCTGTTATCCGTGTGAACCAAGTTTTGTTAAGGTTGGATATTGCGGGGCGTGGGTAGCTCAGCGGGTATTGACGCTGACTACCACACCTGGAGTCGCGAGTTCGAATCCAGGGCGTGCTGAGTGACTCCAGCCAGGTCTCCAAAGCAACCAAATTGACCCGGTTGCTTGGGAGGGTAGAGTCACATGGGGTAACCTCCTTGTGGCCGCTATAATGTGGTTCTCGCTCTCGGTGGGGCGTGTGGTGAGTTGTGCGTGGATGCCGCGGAGAACAGCGTGAGCCTCCACATGCACTATGTCTCCGCGAATGCAACTGAGATTCATCCTCCGCCACCCGGATTGAGGCGAGTCACTATGCCACCACGAGGACTTAGAGCACATTGGGAATTGGGCATTCCAAATTGGGGAGAAAAGGGGAGAAAAAAAAAGGGTTGGCTATTGCACTCACAAGATACAGGCCAATTAGTCATTATGGGCTACACCCAAAAACGTACTGCTCATATCTTCTGAACGATAAAATGAATCAAATTTCTTTTTATAAAATTTTGTCAGGAGCATCACTACATTATTTAGATGAATTAGCTTATATAGTGCCACCTTCTCACTTGCCGATTCTTACAATAAATTTCATGATCATCAGACGTTCACAATGGAAGTTATTAGCTGCTGAAATTTAATTTGCTGCTGATGGCCATTTTTGTTGATTTTTGCAATCAGTGTTTTAAGGATATGTTTGCACTTGAGCCAAAAAAGATGCCTGTCAAATTCCAACTTGATGAAACAGTTTGTTTGTTTGTTTTTATAGCGCCCCTTATGGGCAGAATTGGATTAAATTTGGCGTGCATCCTCAAAATGTCTTCATGTCGAAGTTTACCAAGTTTTGTTAAGTTTGTACTTTGTTTTCAGAAGATATTGGCCCATAAGTGAATTTTTTCCACGCCCAAACATTTAATTGGCTTGTAACTCCGAAGTTCTTTGACAAATCATAGTTCTTTGAACAGATTTTGGCCATGAGGGCCCATAGATGATTTTTTGCCAAATTCCATGCGAATTGGACAAACGGCCTAGGAGGAGTTAGAAAAATAAGTTTTTTTGTAAAATTCAAAATAGCAGAATAATTGTATAGACGGATCGATTTTAGATTGGAAATAAAATCAAGCTCTTCATGCTTGGACCTTCCACTAAGTGATATAGTTCATTAGCCACTATAGGCTGTTTATGGTTACTAAGCAATATATCTTGAGACAGGTGTCGACCACGGCTTCGAACGAGGCTTATCCAATCAGAATTTGACATTTTATAATGTTTTAAATAGTCATAGATTTGTCCTAGTGCTTAGCATGTTTGTTCCAACATATTGAGCTGTGGTGCTTATAAAAAGGGTTGAATGACCAAACAAAAAAAAATTTTTACATCATGAACTGTAGTATTTTATTGGTCAGAGTACTTTTTGGTTATTAAGGGTCTACCGGTTATTATTATGTATTCAAATTTGGACATTTGCAGTTTCCTTATGATACAGTAGAACAGTTGTTTTCTCATAAATATCAACAGCTGTAATTGGTTTCATGACAGAAAATCTCACTCTCACAGGTATCTGATTGGGCCGTAGACTACAGTGTCCGTGGAGGGACAGATAAAGAGGGCTGGCAGTATGCTGCAGATTTCTCTGTGTATGTAACTATATTTATAAAATTGTGGCCATAGTCTACGTATTTTCCCAAGACATATTTCTTTATGTCTTCATCATACAGGACTTTTCACGGTTATAAGACAGTGAAGGACTTTGTGCGGTGCAGACGATGGGCTAGGTTAGTTTACATTTGTGCTGCTTTTGAACACACCGGATCTTTAACAATACAATAAAATTTTTAACAAAGGCAGTTCACAGTACTTTTTCATGTGTGTTAAAACAGTTTAAATCCAAGTGTATGTCTTATGTCCTAGTTTAGAAGCACCCCTATATAGAAAAGGATGTTGAACAATTATTGAAAGAAAGTTTTCTTCATCACAGGAAGTGTAAGATCAACCTGACTGGACCTTGGCAGAAGGTCCCACCAATCCCTCTGAATGACATCACCATTCTTCCGTGTCTGGCTCAGTGCAGTCTGGAGCAGGTGCCTCTGTGGGCCATCAGTGTAAAGGGAGATGTTCTGTGCCGTCTGGGAGTCACCACCGACAATCCAGCTGTGAGGGCCAAACCATGTTTCTGTCCTTCCTTACACACAAAATTACAATAGTCAATAGTCTCAGCAAAACAGTACCATTTTTATATGGCCCAAAGTACAAAGACCACCAAAGGGGAATGCGGCCCCACTACTCCTAATATTCAGATTAGAGTTCAACCAATATGGCTTTTTCAATCACAGATTCTTAAACTGCAAATTCTCAATCCTAAAAATTTATGTAAAGATGTAGCCTTACAAAAAACTAAAGGAGGTCGAACACCGGATGTAGCAGGTGGAAGGCATACCGCGTCCGCCATTCCCAGCTACAACTTCGAGGGCTGCTCAAAATTCTGCTGAGCCACTGAGCAGAATTTCAGTTTCCATTAAACTCCCAAAACAAAAACCTTTGAAAATCATTATCAAGGGACATACCGGTACATTATTGACTTTAGGCTAGAAGGTGAATTGGCTGCGTCCGATTATGCATACTTCCCCACTATATGGTATGCCAAAAACAGTATACAAAGGAAGTAATATGTCAGAATCATTCGTATTCATAAAAGAGTAGGTGAGAAATGGCACTTCTCCTCCAGCGTGTGACCCCATTAATAGTCACCATCCTTTATGCTAAAGGCGTGATCACATTTACCTTCGCATGGCGATATTCCGCTGGCGAAATACAGTCATTTCAATGGCAATCCGTGCAATGGACTTCCGGTGGCAAAGAATTTCCCCTTGCAAACCCAAACGTCCCCCCACATCTTCTTTGCCCACGGAATTTTGAAGTGCAAAGTTAAATATAACCACGCCTTAACCCTGAAATGCTATAGTATTTCAACTCCATCACAGAAACTTTTTGCAAGTACATGCACACAGATGGTACACGTTCGCAGAATTACACGTGAGCACTTGGCCAACACATTGTCAACACGTGGTCAAGTTCGTGCATTCTTGCATTAACGTGGCGGTAACAAACCTCAGTACTAGAGGTAGACCAATATATCGTTTTTTACCGATTAATCTGTGCCGATAGTTGCTTTTTTAAACTATCGGTTATCGTCAAAAATCTATGCCCATATTTGACAATAGCTCTTCTGTGGCTGGCGCTGGAGGATTGTACAGTTAGAACTCATTGGTTCTACAGTATAACAGCGGCTTCTAGAGGTAAAATAAAAACAATCACTGACACCTGGTGGGGATTTGCTGTATCAAAGGTGGTTTTCACACTGGGCACGTTTGCTGCGGTCCGAATCCGAGTGCGATTGTTTCCGTTGCCCACCGGAGCGTTGGTCTGGTTTCAGACTCGCGTATGCTTCTGTCGAACCCCAGTGCTTTTCTGTCATCAACTTGCATCATCACAAACGTGCACATGATGGAAAACACGACACGGGTCACTATATTTTTTATACTTTCTTTTTTTATAATTTTTATCCTCTTTTTCTCCCAATTTGGAATGCCCAATTCCCACTACTTAATAGGTCCTCGTGGTGACACGGTTACCCACCTCAATCCAGGTAGTGAAGGACAAGTCTAAGTTGCCTCCACTTCTGAGACAGTCAATCCGCGCATCTTAACACGTGGCTTGTTGTGCATGACACCGTGGAGACTCCGCATGTGGAGGCTCATGCTACTCTCCGTGATCCACGCACAACTTATCACGCACCCCATTTAGAGCAAGAACCACTAATCGCGATCACAAGGAGGTTACCCCATGTGACTCTACCCTCCCTAGCAACCGGGTCAATTTGGTTACTTAGGTGGCCTGTCTGGAGTCATTCGAACTCGCGACTCCAGGGGTGGTAGTCAGCGTCAATACTCGCTGAGCTACCCAGGCCCCCCATTTGCTTTATTCTTAATTTTGCGTCATAATGCACACTAGAGTGAACGACACTTGCGCCTCTGTGTGTCGCATGCCGTAATTCAGCAATTGTACATGTCCAGGAGAAGGCGACTATATCTGATGCATCATTTTTGAGGACACAGCTGGTTGCACGCTCACTCACGCACATATTTAAAAGGCACCTCACCTTTTCTGTGTCCCACAACGTTTCCCTGCCACTCATGATGCACGTGTGTGTGTTTGTTTTTGTGCAACTGATGATGTTATCGTGCTTAAATCTGCAAAAACGTATGCGCAAGTCATTTTAGTTCCTGAACAAGTGCGGACATGAGTACATGTTGCTTTCTCACTCATGCAGACCACGCTACAGTTCCACTGCAACCGAGCTCAGACCACCTCCTACAGGTAGTCTCGGGTTCGGTACCATGGTCCGCAAAACAGCTTTCACATTACCAACTTTTCATGCGAACCGTGCTCTGTTTCCGACTAAACTGCCAGTGTGAAAGCACCCTAAATCTGACATCATTGACAATGTTCATCCATACTTTTATTTTCTCTTAATCACTTTAGTTTTTTTAGTTTTTTTTGTTTTTGTTTTTTTTGTGGTTTTAGTGTTCTAAATAAAATTGAGGGCATGCAAAAAAAAAAAAAAAAAAAAAAATGACTAAATGGAAACATGCCCCATCAGCATAATTGTGTCTCTACATATCTTGTGAATAATAATAAAAAACCTCATCTGGTGAATATGGGCTATAAAAAGGTTAATTTGGTAAATAATTAAATATAAAACATTTTAACTGAGCCAAATATCTGTTATTGCAAGTAAGAGCCCCAGTGAATTTCTGGCTTAGTTAAAAGTCCCATGTTATACATCAAATATTCATTTTTTTTCTGGTTATTATTATAGAAGTAAAATGTAGATAGAATCAGTTTTTTTTTCCATTTTGTTCAATCCATTAAATTGTAATGGTGTTGGCTGGTGACATGCAAATTGGCTGATGTTCCCATGAAAATCAAACATTTACATGTAAAAATAAATGTTCTCATATTGAGCTGGTGTGCAGGAAGGTTCTCTAACCAGAGCTTGAAACCACAGGGCAACTCCTGGCTCCATGTGGGGACAGACCAGCCCTTCAAGTCCATTTGCATAGGAGGAGGCCACCAGGTGTGGGCCATCGGCAGAGACGGTGCTGTCTTCTACCGGGGCTCTGTGTCTGCCCACAACCCAGCCGGTGAGACCACAAAACAATCCTGATGGAAACTCTGACTGATGAAGTGATTTCCTCTAGCAATTTTACATTCTACTATATGTGAAATACAGCTGTTTTTTATTGGCTAAGCATGCTAGGGTGATTCCCATGAAACCTGTCAAGAAAATGTCCTGGTCATATTTAACCCCACAATAACAAAATTATAAAATTGCAAATTGCAATTTGCACAAAGAAAATTAAGCCTACATTTGGGACCATTACATTTTTTTGCCATTTTGACACTATATTCATGACTCCTCAGCACATTTTACACCCCAGTTCTCAATGCGTCCGAACATTTTACTTTTACTACTCCAATTGTTTTCATTG
This sequence comes from Myxocyprinus asiaticus, assembly GCF_019703515.2. Lineage (NCBI taxonomy): Eukaryota > Metazoa > Chordata > Actinopteri > Cypriniformes > Catostomidae > Myxocyprinus > Myxocyprinus asiaticus. The sequence goes on from NC_059357.1 coordinate 41,377,340, forward strand.
ATGATTCTCATTTGTTCTGCTGAACACAAATGAAGATTTTTAAAATAATATTTCAGCTCTGTAGGTCCATACAATGCACCAGAACTTTGAAGCTCCAAAAATCACATAAAGTCAGCATAAAAGTAATCCATAAGACTCCAGTGGTTTAATCCATATCTTTAGAAGTGATATGATAGGTGTGGGTGAGAAACAGATCAATACTTAAGTCCTTTTTTACTATAAATCTCCACTTTCACTTTCCATTCTTCTTTTGTATATGTCAGTTCGCATTCTTCATGCATATCGTCACCTACTGGGGCAGGAGGAGAATTTATAGTAAAAAAGGACTTAAATATTGATCTGTTTCTCACCCACACCTATCATATCACTTCTGATAATATGGATTTAACTACTTGAGTCTTATGGATTACCTTTATGCTGCCTTTATATGCTTTTTTGAGCTTCAAAGTTTTGGTCAATTTTGGTTCGACAGTTTTACAGTTCAATTAAATGTTTTCTGTACTTGTGCTCAAGGTTGATGACACTACAAAGTGCTAATTAGAAAGAATATAATGCTGATATTTCTATGTGAATTATCCTGTCTCTTATACAATTTAAGATCATCCCCTTTTGACACACTTAACAAATAATATGTAGTAAAAATAAAGTGATAAAAAAAATGTATATACATAAACATATATATATATATATACAGTCCTGTGCAAAAGTCTTCTCACATAAGATGTTTCACAAAAGCATTTGTCTTAAGATGGTTATTTATATCTTCAGCTTTAGTGTGTCAATAGGAAATATAAATGTTAGACTCACAAACATTACATTTGCAAATAGAAAAGATTAGAATAGAAGAACAGGGAGCCCTGCAACAGATGTCATGGTCCCCACAAAGCCCCCCACTGAACATCGTGTCAGTCTGAGATTACATAAAGAGACAGAAGCAATTGAGACAGACTAAATAGATAGAAGAACTGTGGTGAATTCTCCAAGAAGCTTGGAACATCCTATCTGCCAACAACCAAGAAAAACTGTGTCCAGGTGTTCCTGGAGAATTGATGCTGTTTTAAAGTCAATGGTGGTCACACCAAATATTGATTTAGCTTTTTTATGTTTACTGGACTTTGTATGACATTAAGTGATAAATGAAAACTATTTATTTCATTATTTTTGAAGACATCCTCACTATGTAACATTTTTCACAAGTGCCTAAAACTTTTGCACAGTACTGTATATATATATATATACTGTATATATTGAATAGTACATTATTATAATAAGGAATACTTATGATGGTAAGAGGGTTGACATTTAAACAAGGAACACAGCTTGAAGAAAGGAAAAATAAACTTTTTTTGTTGATGTGTTTATAAAAAGGGCATCAACCTGGCATCTTTTTTTTATTGAAGTGATTATTTACACATTTACATGTTAATGAGATACAAAGGCACCCATTATTATTTATCAGTTCATTCATTTCTTTTCTCAGGGGAGTGCTGGTACCACATCCCCTCTCCACCGAGGCAGACCCTTAAACAGGTGTCTGTGGGCAGGACCTCAGTTTATGCCGTGGATGAAAACAGTGAGACTGAGAGTTTTTCTCATTTTGAGTTCTACGTGAATCACATAATACTGCATCTTAAGCCGTTCTCTCTCCTGTTTGCACAGGTAATCTGTGGTACAGACAGGGTTTGACACCCAGTTATCCTCAGGGTTCTGCATGGGAGCTCATTTCCAGTAATGTGTGTAAGGTGTCTGTTGGACCGCTGGACCAGGTCTGAAATCTTTCACTTCTAAATGACACCAGTGAACATTTGGAGAACAAACAAACTAATGGATTGACTGTTTGTGATACTTTAAAAGACTTGGTTGGCTAAAAAGATTTGGTTAATTATGTTGAACTCAATTCTGATTGGTTCACACACATTCCAAGAGTGATTCATTTTCTATAACTGCATGAAGTAGCTCCAGGTTCATTGACCACATTACTTCGCATACTTTCCATTATCCCTTAAATATAACAAAGGGAGCCTTTGTAAGTGTATGTAAATACAAGTAATAACCACTACTTGTATGCAATAAATAGTGGTTGTGATGTTGTTTAAATTTGTTCAGGTTTGGATAATTGCTGATAAAGTTCCAGGTTATCCAACAGAGAGTTCAGGAACTGTGTGCCACAGGCTGGGAGTGAAGCCCATGCAGCCGAAAGGCCTGAGCTGGGACTTTGGCATTGGGGTGAGGCTTCCCATCACTGTTCACACCAAGTTTGCTGTGACCAAATGCATCCCGATGTGATTAAACACTAGAATATTCAATATTGCAAACATTTTTTTACACCATTCATATCAAGTCTAAGTTCCAATTTTTACACTCACTGAGCACTTTATTAAGAACACTATGGTCCTAATGAAGTGCCTGACGTGGTCTTCTACTTTTGTAGGCCATCCGCCTCGAGGTTCGACATGTGCATTCTGAGATGCTATTGTGGTCACTACAATTGTACAGAGTTATCGGAGTTAGTGTAGCCTTTCTGTCAGCTCGAACCAGTCTGGCCATTCTGAGTAAACTCTGGAGACTGTTGTGCGTGAAAATCCCAGGAGATCAGCAGTTACAGAAATACTCAAACCAGCCCATCTGGCACCAACAATCATGCCACTGTCGAAATCACTGAGATCACATTTTTCCCCATTTTGATGGTTGATGTGAACATTAACTGAAGCTCCTGACCTGTATCTGCATGATTTAATGCACTGCTGCCACATGACTGGCTGATTAGATAATCACATGAATAAGGTGTACAGGCATTCCTAATAAAGTGCTCGGTGAGTGTATTTAAAAAAAGCAGCATTGTCATAAAAAAGACGGTACTGCAGTATATTTTAAATGTGGTGGCTTTTACTTGGAGAGTCATGAATTCCTCTGAACTAAAACAGGGCGGATGGGAGTACCTGTCTGTGAGAGGAAACTCCATAGAGGCCCAGCGTGTGGCTCCTCGTAGTCCACTGTCCAACAAGACCCAGAGTCAGGTGAACGGGAAAGCTGTGGGCTGTTAGTGCCCATCCTCTACCACGGTCATCACCTTCACATGCTCTACTCCCTCCCAGTGCCCTTTCAACCAAATGTGACCCGAGTTAATTTTCTCTTGAATGCACTTGCCTGCTGAACAAACATCACCCATGTTTTCATGTCATCTTGATGACATTTTTTTCCATTATTCATGATGCAATGACAGCAAAGCTCATCTGAGTGTGACCTTCAACTTGAAGCTTCTTTTGTTTTCTGTATGTTTATGATTTAAGTCACCTGATCCAATGATGTCACATTTTCCTTATGGTGTCTCATTTCTGTTTCTGTCGTCTATAAAGACCACGTTTGTGTAATTGGTTTGATTATATTTGAAAATGTTATTTCTTTTTATGATTTCAGTCCCATTTCATGGCGCTGTAAACACAGACACAAATGTCCTACTTATCTTTTTGCAATAAATATCTACCAAGCACCTGCCAGTTTTCCTTTAAAGGAGCATTTCTGCGGCACCAGCATCACCAAATAGAATTGCAATGCAAAATAATGGCGATGATGTTTACCGACAATTACTCCGTCTTCCATTGGTCACCAAACAGATAGTCCTGCCTGAAGTCAATGTGTGTGTTTACAATGTTCATTATGCTTACGCGGACAAGGTGTTTGGTCATGTAAACAGCTTAAACCGTTTATGACATTACCCCAATAAAGGAAAGTTTTAAGTTGCATGTTAACACTTTTACTGGCTTATCCAGTGTGCACAAGTGTTGTGCGCATGCCTGTTTATGTTTTGCCGTCAAAAGCAGAGAATAACCTGATGATTTCAAATCTCATGTAAATGCGGATTTCTAGCAATGTCTGATTTTTTTGTTGTTACAAGTGTATTGGTATGCATGTAAATATACAGAAAAGGCCACAGAGTGTTTCCACTTTTTAGGAAATCAGATTACAGTTGTTTTTGCATATCAAACTGGGATTGGAGAAAGTACTTTGAATAGGTTACACACGTCAACATTAACAGAATAAAAGTATCTGTGAAACATAAAACAAAATATCATACAGGATAGATAGAAGTTCATTTTCATTTAATTCCATAATAAACAGGGAAATTAATTATAAACCATTCCTTCAATGACACTACACATGATCATTAATATGAAGTAAAAATATCACCATTTTTAAAATGTACAAGTTATAAGGACATGAAGACCTGCATTTCCCCATTTATTATTTTAGCTTTAATCGCTTTTTTCCCCGATCAATTCTCACCAGTGATACGTCACGTTTTGGCTTTAAATTACTAAATGAAACCTTGTACTTACATCATTCCTAATTTACAGACAAAATTTAACATTTATATCCATCAGTACAGTTAAACATTAAGTTACACTTTAAAGATGTGCAAGATTAAGCGAAGTATATCTTTGAATAAAACCAAAGAATTTCCTTTCATAAAATTTCAAGTTGAAATGAAATTGAGTGCTGGTAATACAGATGATTAAATTGGGCTAAAACAGAGAGAGGGTACTGTACTGAATTACAAGGGGACGTAGAAGCTATGTACCTGATTATTCCAGCCATAACCTCTAGAAATAAACATCAGACTCGCAATTTACACTAGACAATTTTGAGTATGTTGTACCAAAACCAACTTCCTTTCTGACTGAACCAAGAAAATATTTGGTAATATCAAAAGTTCATCTTGCTGATTCTGTAGTTTTATCTTGATTCGATTTCTTCTATGTACATAAGTATGTATCTGCCACTGTCAGCCCAAAACAAAAAGCATTCTGAGCAGCTAGATTGGCAAATAGAAATGATTCAAATCAAAAGAACAGCTTGTGTGATGGAAAAGAGGAAAAACTTGTGTTTACAAGCTGCTCTTTAGAGTTTACATGGGCAAAGCTTTTATTTATAGTTCTATACCTTCTCGTATCTTCTTGAGGCTACAAGCAGCCATAAGCTTTAGATTCTGGAAGTTCTGCCAACATTTACTTTTCAGTCTCTCTACATAACCACCAATCTTTATGATTACTTGCTAAAAAATAAAGCATTATCTTCTGCCACAATGACAACTTCTGGGTGAATGCCATCCAAAATCAAAAGAAAAATATATATATTTTTTCACAGTAATGGGAACTGGGGGGTAAAATGTCACAATGTAGAGAGAGAGAGAGAAAAAAGGTAGGGTACAATATGACCAGGTTTAGTGAGATTCCCCCTTGTTTTGAATCATAAAACTTGCCAACACAAACCTAAACTGAAGTTCAGAGAATGAGGAGCTTTGCTAATGGGAACATGGGCGGCCGAACACACTGGACTTCCTCATATGGAAAGAGTAGGGCTGCTCATGCTTTGATGCGCTGAGCTTGATAAATACTTCTCACAAATACACTGCAATGATAAGAAACTGCTCACATCTTTAAGACTTTTTAGCATTTCATCTCCAAATCTCTTCAACAGCCCAAATTCTAACTTCTACATCACTGTATACAAAACAAGATATCTCATTGGAACTATATACGCCTGGGTGAAAAAGTGGTGCACTTTCATGAATGTATCATCTGTCCAAACACTGTACAAAAATATATGTGCAGAGGCATACTGACATGAATGTTGCTTCTATTGGATATCTTATCCATTACACATACAAATTAGCTTGTCACACCAGATTTTATGTTAAAAAATTAAAATCCAGTGTGTGTTAACGTAAAAGGCAAGTATCGTCTGATTTCAATTGCACAATATGAGCATGAGCCTGTTGGCTCATTAGTGTTTACGGGAGTCCTCCTGTTGAACAATGATTTTCAGCATCATCGTTTAGAAGTAAAATGTTGACATTGAAGAGAAATGTATATGAGCAAGAGTACATACACAAACAACAAAAAAGTGAGGCAGGACACTTGAAAGTGAGAAGCAAGTGAAACTTTCTAAAGCATATGTGAAGCAAGGTTCCTCCAAATTGCACTGATGAAAAACGTTGTAAATTACAGTTAGAATTTCAGATCACTGAGCTGGATCATCTGCAGAAAACAGGAAGCAGCCACAAGAGGGAGGTTCAGCTTAGACTGTAGAGTCATCTTCATTTTCTCAAATAAATACCAATGCTGCCTGAGAAGCAATCAAAGCCTTCAAAGTGTCCATCACATTTCTCCAACATTTATACTTGTCTTCAGTGATTAATCTTTCTCTCCATCTTCACCACTTCCTGAGAAAGAAAAGAGATACAGAAATAAAAAATATTATTTTACTTAATTTTTTAATGTTACATTTTTAAATGATCAAAATTAATCATGTTCCCCTATCGTACATAAATTCCATAATAAGCAATTTTCCAACCAAGGGATCAACTCAAGCTTAAAGTGCAACCTCCTGTAAACCAGTGAAAAGTGACGTAAACACAGCGAGATGCATCAAAGATGTCCATCTGACACATTAAGCAGGCGTCACACTAGCCGATTTATCAAGTGACTTTCAGGTGTGAGTCCAGGCAGATGGAGAAGCTTGCATTAGCGACTGCCAGCGGGAGGTCGTTAATCACTTGACCGTCGGGACTCTCTGCTGAGTTAATGGTTCCAGCAACGGAAAAAAAGGATCCAACATGACAGAAAAAAATTGCTCTGTCTCCAGGGCAGGCTCTTGTGTTCTCCTCAAGTGATCAGTGAGGTTCTTCTTTTATTGAAGAACTGAGCAGATGTCAAGCTGATCTGAACATTTATATCACACTAAGTTGCATATCATCACAAACACTGATTGTAATCCATAGTGATTCTGTTAACAAGCGTTTTTCCCTACAAAAATGACAAATGAAATCAGAAAGTGGATGCACAACAGTCTGTTTTTATTGAACGTAATTTTTACTCACTGAAAGCTGCATATGGACATGCGTGCTCTATACGGAAAGCCTCGTGGGGCTAAATACACAGTCACACACTTTCACAAGGTAAGGCTTCTCCATGAATTGCTTCATAAATCACTCTTTTACTATTTTTTATGCTCACATGGTACTCCTGTTATTTCGGTGAGCTCCATGTGACAGGGAATAAGAGAGAGAGATTTTGGCGAGTTGGTATGTTTGTCACCACACCACCATTTTGTTTCGCAAGTGTGTCATACCTCTGAAGAAAGCGAGCTCTCAGCAAAGCAGTCTGCATTTGTAACATCCTCAGCCAAAACTAGTAGTTTTGACTCTGCTAGTGTTATGCCGGCTTAATTAGTTCGGTTAAAACTTTTATCGATTGACAGCCCTAGTCTGGATGTTTGTGTTGGACTTACCCCCTTGTTCAGTGTCGGAGTCTGTAAGGTGGGTGAGGGAGAAGCTAGCAATGCTGGCTGGGGAAATGGAGAAGCGGGAGTAGGTGGATGGGCTGTTCCAACTCTGCTCCAGGGCACGGCTGGCAGGGGGTGGGGAGAAATACTTTGAAGCTGCCGAGGTCCCACCTGTTCTACTTCCAGAATGATCACTGGTTGCCTTTGAAAGGAAACTGGGCTCTGGAGATGGGAAGTCATCATCCCATTCAAATGCACCACCTGTCAGACATAATCAAAGATTAAGGGGACTCAGAGGTTAAAACTGTAGTAAAGACTGCAGTGAAAAGGTTTCCCTTAGTCTAGAAACATACACTGTGCAAGTTTGCAAATGAAGATTTGAATGCTTGGCCAGCTCATTGCAAGCTCACAACCCCATTGTACAATGTGCACCCTTGCATAACTGTGGCAGCAACAAACAGCAGTACTCAAGTGGGCGATAGAGTAATCACTATTCTATTCTAATGGCTTGAAGACAAAGAGTCAAAAATATGTTTATAAAATCTTACTTGTTGAAATTGTTGCTATACCATAGTTAACCTGAAAGAGAAAACTGACCATAGAAAAGGACACTAAAGGCCAAAGTATAAGCTGGTTTTCCAAGTATCTGCAAATTTAGTCATCAGCACATTACTGTCAAACAAGTCCGTATGGACTCGCAGTCAATAGTATACTTTTAAAGGCTGAGCACTCGACTGTGTGCGAGACAGAATGGCACGCGGAAGAACAAAGTATATTCTAGCCTTGAGAAGTAGCATAGATTACACTACTGCACGCTATACAACGGCTATTGCACCAATGCTGAAAATGCAAAGCACACATGCATTGTGTTCTGACACATTTCAAAACAAATGACACGTGAAATCAAGCTTGCATAGCTAGAAGGTCATGTTCTTGTTTGGAGTATGTTTCGGGGATTTTAATATTTAATGTGGAAGTTATTCAGTCCATACCTTCTTCATCTGTGGAGCTTTCAGAGTTGGTAAATCTATTAAGGTAGCTGGAGGAGGCCACTGGACTGCAGAAATCAGACATTGGGCTACTGGGGTCATGGGTATTCTCCCCAAGTTCCTTTGTTGGGGTTTCCTGTTTGGATAAAACCAGGCGTATAAAGACAGCTTCTCTCGAAAGAAAACACTTAAGGTTATGCAAATAGATTTGTTAGTATGGATGCATGGAAAACATCAGACCTGGTCAAAAAGGTAGACGGTGACATCATCAAAAAAGGACACCCCACGTCTATCACTGCCCTCTTCTGATGTTGGTTTAGCAGCCTGAAGGGACTTGGGCTTTAGCAGGCTTTTGAGGTTGAGGGAATTACTGTTGTCTGAGATGATAACAGGTATGGGATGCACAACATCATCCTCACTACACTCAGAGCTAGAGCTGTGCAATCGGTAGGCACGTATGTCCTCATCTGATTCATCACTGTTCTCATCTTCATCAGCCTCAATCCCATCCTCTGACGCATATTCCAGTGAGGATCCATTGAGCTTGCCTAGATATCTCCCCTCCATATCTGGCTCCTTCTTCTTTGTTCCCTCCCCAGCATATGTTCTTGTTAGCTTAGCATGGACCATGATGTCACTTGAGGGCTGCGTTAAGGTAGCGGATATTGCTGAATGTTTTGCAACTGCAATAGAATGACTTTGGTCTGACAAAAGATCAGAAAACTCAGATTCATCCATAGACACTGGTTTATCCTGGCTCCATTCCTCCTCAGTGGTAAGAACCAATTCTGGAAGAGGAGTTGTTCTACTCCGCACAACAACATCATTTGATTCTGGAGTAGGACCTGCAGATTCTCCGGAAGTATCAGTCTCGGACACTAAATGCTCCTCAATAATAACAACTGATTCGGTTGCGTCACTTCCATCAACAACACGATTACTCTGGAGCCAAAATGAAGAATCTGTCAAACTGCTTCCATTGACATCATCACTCTTCTTATCTAGCTCGTCATTGTCTGAGAAGTAAGCCGAATCTCTGTAGTTTCCACTCAAGGTAACTTCACCAGGTTCTTGCTGGTGATCAACCCCATCACCGTTTACCTGAACATCAGGTACACTCTGCACCTCAGACACAATTATTTCTGGAGGAACCAGTGTAGAAATAGACTGACCTATCCCATTCTCTTCTGAGGAATCCCTCATGCTTGTTTGCGAGTTCCACTCAGGTGACTCTAGATTTTCTGTTTCGTACCCACTGTCCGCGGCTTTGTAGGGGGGTTGAAGCTTATTGACAGGGGTTTCCAAGGGCTCTCCATGTACCATGTCCCTCTGCATGTCCAGAGAATCTAACGAGTCGGGTGTTTCAGCTGAATTCTCAGTAGTTGGAAGAGTGGATGAGGTGCTGTCTTCCAACATGCTGTCTTGACTGATTTGGTCAAGACAAGAGTCTGACACCACCAGTGAGGACATGTCCTGAGTTACATGGTTGTCCAATAAAGTTTTATCTTGATCAATGGCATCTGATTGTGGAATATCCTTGGTCATCTTCTTGTCCAGCTCCATTTTGACATCACTCATTGAGTCGTTACTTGTTAGTCTTTCAGTGAGGCCACCTTTTGTACACTCACCAACAGGTGAAGTAGTAAAGCTAAGCTCAGCTAATTCACTGATTCCTAGATACTGCCCATTCTCCTTTGAGGCTCCAAAGTATTCTTTAAGGCTAGGGGGTTTGGCATCTATGCACAAAGTTTCTGTAGTGGCACTTTCAAGGGACTGATGACTATCAGATGGACTGTCACCAATGACCTCAACACTCTCAGAGGTAGATTCGGAAGAAGAGCAAGTCCCAACTTTTGGGGAACGCAAAGAGCCATTTGTGCTTGGCAGCTGGTTGCTACAGGTGTCTCCTGTTATTAACATATCTAAAGGCAACATTGTTTCATTTCCTTTCAAAGGTGACAGAAAATCTTCTAAAATAGGGCTCAATAAGTCCAAGAATTCATCCTTAAGCTGCATAGAATTATCAGCTGTAAGGTTTACACTATCTGAGACATTGGTCTCAGTGATGGAGCTTATCGTCTCCTGGAAATTTCTTGAGTCAGGCTGAGAGAAAGCAGGTTTATCTTTCATCAGGCTGTTGTCTTTGAGAAACAAAAAGTTTTCAGTCAGTTTCTCACTGTTAAGAAGCTTCATCACATCTGCACTCTCCGGATCGGAGATCTCCAGATGAATTGCTTCTGGTCCAGCCCCTAAAAAAGACTTCTGAAAGTAATTGGCCTCTGTACTATTGGTTTCCTCATCACAATCCTTCTTTGGCAAATACATCTCTGGAAGCTCCATGAAACCTCCCCTGAATGCATGAGAATCTTCAAATTTTTCATCACCCTCACTGAAAATGTTTGTATGGTAAGGGCTCTCATGTTCACTTGATGACCATATGTGGCTGTCCTGAAGGTAAGAGTCTTTTGAGTCAATGCTCTGATGGAAGAAATCAGCATCTGTGCTGGACTCATCCAATCGCACATCCTGTAAGACTATATACTGCTGCTGCTCTGATGCACTGGTGCCCTCAGCACCTTGACTTTCCCCTATCCCAAAGTCACTCTCATCCAGCTCCTCCAACTTAATAAAGTACTCATTTCCAGACGATGCTTTATGTGCATCCAACACTGGCAAGGTTCCCGGGACTTTGCCAGTTTCTCTCTGACTCTCAGTGTCAGGGAAGTGAGCATGAATGTCTTGCCTTGGCACTGGAAAGAACATACTGTGGTAATTTAGAGTAGTGTCTATGGCAGAGCGATTGTGGCTTTCATAGTGGTCATGCTTTGCTGCCTCCCACACATATTCAAAACTTAGCCCATGACTCGTTTCGGTGACCGTGAGCACCTCGTCTGGTTCTCGTCCATCATCAAACTGCTCAAGGATAGGGAAGGAGGAGTGACTGACAGTGGCTTGGCGAGCAGTTGGATTTGGTTTGAGAGAGCTCCAGCGCTGCTCAAAGTCATCCTCCACATCTTTCTGGCCCTGCATTCGGAGATAAGTGAGCAAGCGGTGGACTTCTTCAGCAGTGGCCCTTTTGTCTGCAGGCAGCCAGCAAAACTGCAGAACTTCATACCTGTAGACCAAAGCACATAGTTAAACTGCAAGTTCCAAAAGAGAGCTTGATCTATGAAAATGAAGGTATTTGTGAAGGACTAACCATCTTTCAGAGTAGGGTAAGTCCAGCTGTGGATTGAGAAGTCTGACTTGTTGATCTTTGAGCACATGATTGAGCACTTCTCTATCTGATAGGTGAGGATATGGCTGCTTCGCACCCTCAAACAGTTCCCACAATGTCACACCCAGCGCCCTGAAAACACATATAAATGTTAAGGACGTTAAATTGTATGAAACCTACTCCTTGCCTCCACAGAATTATTAATTCCTTTAATAAAAGTTCTCAGGATACAGAGTTAATTGGTCTAAATCCGAAGCTTTGGCTCTGACAGCATACTGCCCAGTAACGGCTTTCCAGCCGGGCCCCTACTAGTGGCCCAAACAGGGCATTAAGTATTTGGGCATTTTATTCCCAGCAAATTTGTCAGATTTAGTTAGAGTTAAATTTGACCCCTTAATAAAAAGGTTTTCGAGCGATGTGGGCAGGTGGGCTTCATTACATTTACCTATGATGGGGAAGGTTAATGTTATTAAAATGAATTTTATTCCAAAATTTAACTGTTACAATCTCTCCCTGTAGATGTCCCCCCTCTTATTTCAAGCAATCTGATAGCATAGCGGAGTCCTTCATTTGGAATGGTAAACGTCCCAGATTACTGCATAGGCCGATTGACAAAAGTGGGCTAGGCCTACCCAAGATTTGGTTTTATTATTATGCATTCGGTCTCAGACATTTGGCTCATTGATCACTTCCACCTGAGAGAGCCCCTCCCTGGTTTTGTACTGAACAGGAAGTTCTTGCTCGTATTTCGCCTTAAGTTACACCCCTTTATCTCGCATTTGCACTCGGTATGGACAAAAGTGTCCAGAGTGATTAATTCGGACATTTACTTAAATGTTGCCTCAAGCATATGGCTGAACCCTAAATTATGTATTAATAGGTCCCCTTTCTGCTGGTCAGAGGGGGGTTACTACACTAGGTGACCTGTATGAGAGTGGGGTGTCTAGATCTTTTGAAAATTTGGTTCAACTTTTGGGAATTCCCAGATCTCAGTTCTATAGGTATTTACAGCTGCGCTACCTGCTCTGTATTGTTTTTGGGAGTAGCACACACCCCCTAAAGTGGAAGATACTCTGGGAGAGGTGATTACTGCTTTTGGAAAAGGTCATGAGGCATCAGTGTATTACTCCCTGCTAATTCAGCAGCTGGGGGACGGAGCTTTAACTTCTCTCAAGAGATTATGGGAAAAAGATTTAAATTTGGAGGAGGGAGTTTGGGCTAGAATTCTAAAAAACGTCAATTCTGCATCTAGAGATGCAAGGGTGCACCTTATGCAATTCAAGATTTTACATAGATTCTATTGGACCCCCTCTAGATTGCATAGGCCTGGTCTTAAAGACACACCCACCTGCTGGCAATGCCAATCAGAAGCTGGAGACACATTTGGGGGTGTGGTAAGATCCAAGAATTTTGGTTGAAGGTACAGAGTTTTGTGTGTGACGTGTTGGGCACTCAAATTTCGTTTTGCCCCAGATTCTGTATTTTGGGAGATGGGGCGGTCATAAATTTGGAGGATAAATACATAAAAAATTGGGTTTTGACCAGTGTTATGATTGGTAGGCAGGTTATTTTAAGAGGATGGAAGTCGAATAGAGCACCTTCATTCCAGGAGTGGTGTGCAGAGATGGGGAGGGTGGCTGCTTTCGAGAAGGTGTCAAGCAGAAGGATGGGAGTTAAGAATTTGTTTGATAGGAAATGGGGCAACTATTCAGTGTTTTTGGGGGACTCTCGAGGAGGGGCGGTGGAGAGATATGTTGTGTTTTTTTCTTTGTGTTAAGTCTATGAATCGATAAAAATGTTAATTGAAAATCAATCCTACTCGATTATCTATTTTTATTTATTTCAGTTATGCAATTTAACATTTCATCCACTTAGTATAATTCAACCCTTTCATTGCAGTTAATCAATTTTTCATAAAATCAAAACAGACAAATACAACATCCATTTTTAACACAACAATATTCAAAAAAGGACAGGTCTGTAATAAGAGCTAATATAAGCTCATGAAATGGCTGGCTGACATCCAAGCCATCATTTGAGCAGTCTGAGTGATTCACACATGTGCCTATAAGAGTCAAATTTACAACTCTGTGTTCAGACCAGTGCAGCAGTAGCTCACTTTCAGAAGGCTCTGATCTGCGACTTCTGTGAGAGCCAAAACATTACTACCACTGTTCATCTACCCCCTTTACACAATATTTTAACTTATATGAGAAGGCTGTCAAGAACCACCAGGTCAAAATCCTCTGTAGAACTGCAAATGTGTACTCAATGCAAGTGAGCAGGGAAACTATTGTTTTGAGAAGGAATTACCAGGGAACACAAAAATTGATAAAATGTATACTTTGAATGCACTGTACGTCGCTTTGGATAAAAGTGTCAGCCAAATATGTACATGCAAACGTGAGATACCTACCAAACATTGCTTAGTTTAGTCTGTTCTGTTGTAATGACACCTCCATGCAGCTCACCAACCAGCTCAGGGGCAAGCCAGCGCAGAGCCACACATTGGTCATCCTCTGTGGTGATATAATCCTCCTGTTAAAAAAGAAAAAAATAAGAATAATTTGCATGCACAAGTTAGTTGAAACCATTTTCGACTCAGGGGTAAAACACATTTACGTTTTCTTTTTTCCCTTCTTTTTTAAAATACTACATCGTACACATTATTTATGATTCTGTCTGGTAGAATGAGATTTCAGCAATATGTGAGAGAAGTTATGACTGCTCTCTGCACTAGATGCAATAACTAAATATAACCTGTATTTGCAAACATTTACATGCTCTGGGCTGTCTAAGCCTTCCAAAAAAAAAAAAAAGGTACAAAATGATCCAATAATTTAGAACATTAATGTTACAAATAAATAAATAAAAAATGATATAGGTGAAGCCTCTGCAAGCTATACCTTATAATTTGCAGGGCCAATGCCATAGTCTCCTACTTTGACAGTCAGGTCTGTTGTGAGATAGCAGTTCCTCAAAGCCAAATCACTGTGAAGGAAGAGAGGAGTGAAAATGAACTGACATGCCTTTAAAAATATATATTTGCATGTAAAATTACACGCTTGTAGTGTGGTGTATAGACTAAATAACTCCTGTAGTAAACATACTTTATTCAAGTCAAAAGATACATTGTCTGAAATTAACAATGTCACGTCTTAAAATATTATTCAAATTGGATTTTTGGGCTTTTTGCCACTTTTTATTCATAGTGACAGCAGAGAAGGGAGAAGAAATTATTGGGGTGAGAGTAGCGGATGAGATCGGCGCATTCACACAGGCCTGATTCAAACTTGCATGTCTTACATGAGTAGCACGGCTCAACATGTCTGGAGCATGTGCACTAACAACTTTATGGGAAAATGTTATGTTCACAACACTGCGTTTTTTGGCAAAACATAAGTCTTAAATTTAAGACCTAAATCCCTGTAGAAAGTCACTGAAACATTGCTGATTAAATATTTTAAAAGAGTTTTGCATTCTATGACGGTGTGCATCACTTGATGTGTCATATGCGCCTGCCGGCAAACTATCCAGGTGTCCGAGAGTTGCCTTTTTGTTTTGAAATTTTTTTCTAGCATAAATCGTGGATCCAAACTAAAAGATGATTACAAGCCTTCATCATTCTAAAATCATCTTTGTGCAACTGACTAGCTACAAATCCATCAATCTCCATCCACTTTGAGTCCAAGTTGTACACATGACAGTGTGGACACAGAACTAAGTGTTGATTCAGTGAGTAAGTGTGTGTTTTATGGTTGTGGTTGTGTCCAAAGGTTACTGTTAACACACCAGCAGGTGTCATCTCACCCTCAACAACAAAATCACGGATGCTGGAGCTTTTCCCAACTCTAGACACATAGCATCAGGATATTGTTCCCAGGAGGAAACAATATGCTCACTGAGCCAGTAAGTGGTCCGAGAAGACATATGGTGTCTCTTTCAGACAGAGGCCCAATGAACACACCAGCTCTGATTTCAGTTTTTCCCCACCTTTTCTGAGGAGTGTCTCTCTCTTACACCCTCTCCCGGGACAATGCTGACACTAGCGCTGTTTGCTCACAGAGCGCACAGCTACTGTCATTCTCACTGAAACCACTGCAAGATAAATGGATGGATATTTTAGTCTTTGCCCCCTGCCCAATACAGTACTGTCGACAGGTCACGGAGTAGAGTTGAGGTTTTGGCTGTACATGGCAAAGTGCAGACAAGTGGACACAAAGGGAACTGCTGCAGTGTGCATGAACATAGAGAAACAGCAATAGCAAAAAGGAATAGTTCACCCCAAAAATTACATTGTCATCAATTACACACCCTCATTTTGGTTCTGTTGAACACAAAAGGAAATGTTAGGCAGAATGGTAGCCTCAGGCACCATTCATTTTTTTTTTTTTCTATGGAAAAAAGATGCAGTGAAAGTGACTAAACTAACCCTTTAAAACATCACTAGTCCTCTATCCAGAGGAGAACGGTCTCCCCCAGCAGAGTCTGGTTTCTCCCAAGGTTTTTTTTCTCCACTAAATAATCTTTGAGTTTTTGTTCCTTGCCACATTTGCCTTTGGCTAGATCACTTAAGACATTAAGGCATCATTTTCAAAAAAGTTTTGCAATTAAGCTGGGGACTTGAAGACATTACAGTAGGATTTTTTGTAAATGCCACTGCTTTGGATTTCATGCCGTCACACCCATCTAAACTTGATCATGTAGATGTACACTGTGGGAGTGGCAAACACGGATTCATTGTAAATCAACTTTGAAACCAAAAATCTAAGAGCCAATGTATTTTCATGACAGCCACAACAACGGCACAGGAATCGCCATGCCTCCTTTGGAACTGTAGCCCAGATAACTCCGCCCACCCCCGCGGCCCATATGAAGGGATCATTTTACGCTCGAACCGCAGAATCATCATATCCTGACAGCAGAAGACAGTCAACACCCCGTAATCCAGGGGAGCTGTGCAATCGGACACCTTTCTGCATATCCTGAGCACGTAGGAGGGTAAAGCTCAGCATGGCAAGACACCCTAGATAACCTAGCCTTGCCTCCATAATACTGGAAGGGTAAGAATGAAAGTGCAACATTGCCTTTCACAGAGCTGTGGCCTTTTTTGGAGAAAAAAAAAAAAAAGAGGCCAGCCAGTTTCGAGTAGGAAAGCCTGAACAAAAACACTCACACATGCAGGCTGCAGTGGAGACATGCGGATAGACACCATGAGCTCTTTATTGTTTACTGCATTAAACATGTGTCTCTCAGTCAATGCGTTTTATTTGGATTGCATGAAGGTTTGGCAATGTCAAAGCAAGACATGCCAAGAGTAGGACTAAACGAGAGCTGTGACAGTGAGTGGAAAGGAAATGTAACGTGTACCCATATTTGAGATCTTTGCAGTACCTGTGCAAGAAGTTGTGCTTGTGCATGTGGGTGACCCCAGCAGCGATCTCGCAAGCCATTTTCTGCAGCTGTAGTAGTTCTCCATTCCTGTACAGCCAGTCATGTTGCGATACATAACACTTCAGGTCCCCCTGCACATCAAAGCACAAACACAGCAATAAGTGTTGAAACTATAGACAATTTTCAACCAATTACAAGGAATAACACCATTTTAAGACCATTATAATTAGTGTTGTTATACTGATATGCTGTGATTCTGCAGCTTGCAAGTGAAATGTTGCTTTTTTTATACAATAGTTGCATAAGCAATACATTAATTAGAGGAAGACCGATATATCGGTTTTACCGATTAATCGGTGCCACTAGTTGCTTTTTGAAACTATCGGTTATTTGCAAAAATCAATGGCAATTGTTGCCGATGGTTTTTTTATTTATTCTTTTATTTTTATTTTTTTTATTGAAACGAGAGCATGCAAAGGAAAATACATTGTGTCTCCAACTCCATTTATTGTGCATAATATCAATAATATATAGGCTATAAAAAGCTTAATTTGGTCCATTTTAAATATAGAGCATTGTGACTGAGCCAAGTCTTCATCATTTCAAAATAAGAGTCTCCGGTGTGTTTCAGGCATGTTCTGAGTTAAAAGTCCCTTGTTATGCACCAAGTCTTCTTTTTCTGATTATTATTGGGATTTTGGTTGAAAAATAAACTACATCTGGAATTGTATTCATTTTGTACTCTGGCCTCTATGTCTGTGCCGACTAAGAAAATGTTGTAACATCCTATGAATCTATTTTAAAAACTATCGGCCGATTAATCGGTTATCTGCCTTTTCCACCACCTTAGTTATCGGTAAAGTCCACTATTGGTCAACCTCTAACATTAATACTATGTTAATTATATTTCAGAAAGGGGCCTGGGTAGCTCAGCAAGTAAAGACGCTGACTACCACACCTGGAGTCAAAAGTCTGAATCCAGGGCGTGCTGAGTGACCCCAGTCAGGTTTCCTAAGCAACCAATAGGCCCTGTTGCTAGGGTGGGTTGAGCCACCTTGGGTTAACCTCCTCATGGTCGCTATAATGTGGTTCTCGCTCTTGGTGGGGCGCGTGGTGGGTTGTGCGTGGATGCTGTGGAGAATAGCGTGAGCCTCCACACGCGCTATGTCGCTGCGGTAACTCGCTCAAAAAGCCACGTGTTAAAATGCGCAGATTGACGGTCTCAGACGTGGAGGCAACTGAGATTCGTCCTCTGCCACCCGGATTGAGGTGAGTCACTATGCCACCATGAGGATTTAGAGCGCACTGGGAATTTGGCATTCCAAATTGGGGAGAAAAGGGGAGGACAATTTTTTTATATTTCAGACAAAATATATCAGCTATTATGCATTTTGGCTTATTATTATTATTATGTAAGCCAGATATTTCATCTTTACTCTGCCACAGGTTTCTCAAAAAAAGATGCAAAAGCAGGACCAAGTGTAAGAATTCTACACAGTGAATACACAGTGGAGTGATCAAAAAGTTAAATGAAAGTATTGGAGCACTATTGGAATGCAGCTTACTGGACCAGTAAAAACTGTTGAATAAAACCAAACAAATAACTGAAAACATAATTAAACATGAATGTGAAGCAGATCTCAAGGCACACACAGCATTTGAGGGTACATCAATGGTACACAATGGTTTTTTTAGGCTGAATGTGACAGGCAACTTGCAGATGGTGCCACAGAGGGGCAGTACAATCTCTTTGTACAGATGCTTTACTGCCTCACGGGGATTCGACCAAATAAGGGAAAGGCTGTTTATTAGAGACTACTATATGCTGTGTCACAGCACTTTAAAAATAAAAAAGCAGTGGTAAGACAGGCCACACAGATCAGGGCTGCATAGATGTGTTGGGTTTCTGGGCTCAAAGACTAAAGGGCAATTTAGGATAAAGTGGCAGCACGGTGAGAAATTAGTTTTGTTGGATGATTGAACAGATGATTGAACACCACAGGGTGCTGCCACAATTGGCTAGGGTTGCCGCAGAGCCTCTGCTTAGTACAATATTTTAATGGCAACCAATGTTAAAAGTACCGGCAATACCCACACGCTGTTTGACTACAGCTAGCTGCTTTCAAATCCTCACATGCGTACTGTATTTCTGCGCATGCTGTATAGAGCGCTCGCATCTCGTCGTGAATGCATGTGAACTGTCAAATGCGCTTCTTGGTAAAACTGTCCCTCTTGACACTATATTTATTTAATCACAGCCATTAATGTAATATGACAGTGTAAGCAGATGGGATAAAAATCTGCACCATCTTGACGTGATATTTATGTAACAGCCGTTAATGTATTACGTGAGTGTAAGTGGATAGGGCAAAATCTTAGATCTCAAATCTCTCTGATGTGTAAATGCAGCCTAATAGACCTGCTGCTGTCTGTTATAGGCCTATCGTTAATTTTAATGAAACAGCAACATTGACAAGAAAAAGAAAAGTGTTTGACTTCTCAGAGTGCATTGAATCAGTATTAATGATTACCTAAAAATTGCACAATAAAGTTTTTTTTATTTTGCATTAGATTATTTTGCATTTTTATTACAGGCTTTTTAAAAATAAATGTAAAAGCTTGAAGCAATGTTTACTTAAACACTTGAAAGCTACCTTGTTTTAATTTAATTTGTTAATATTAATATTTACTTGGGGCCTGAGTAGCTCAGCGAGTATTGACGCTGACTACCACCCTTGGAGTAGCGAGTTCGAATCCAGGCCGTGCTGAGTGACTCCAGCCAGGTCTCCTAAGCAACCAAATTGGCCCGGTTGCTAGGGAGGGTAGAGTCACATGGGGTAACCTCCTCATGGTCGCGATTAGTGGTTCTCGGTCTCAATGGGTCACGTGGTAAAGTAGTAGAGAGTAGCATGAGCCTCCACATGCAGAGTCTCCGCGGTATCATGCACAACGAGCCAAGATGCACGTGATAAGATGCACGGATTGACGGTCTCAGAAGTGGAGGCAACTGAGACTTGTCCTCCGTCACCCGGCTTGAGGTGAGTAACCGCGCCACCACGAAGACCTACTAAGTAGTGGAAATTGGGCATTCCAAATTGGGAGATATAAAATAAATAAATAAAATTAATATTAATTTTAAACTTTTTAAATAGAAGAGTGTTTCCAATAGTATATTTATTTTTACGTGTTTGAGGTGCTGTGGGGAAAAAACACTATAAAGGGGTGCCGTAGTTTAAAAAAGTTTGGGAACCACTGCATTAGCATGGCATATTTAGCTTAGTTATTTATTGTTTATTATCATATTTATTGTTGAGTCTTGCAAGTTACAGAAATACTCAAGCCAGCCCATCTGGCACCAACAATGATCCTTGCTACAATCTAATCAGCCAATCGTGTGACAGCAGTGCATAAAATCAGGCAGATACGGGTCAGGAGATTCAGTTAATTTTTACATCAATCATCAGCATAATGATTTGGACCATGGCATGACTGTTGGTGCCAGACGGTTTGAGTATTTCTGTAACTGCTGATCTCATTGGATTTTCATGCACAACAGTCTCTAGAATTTACTCCGAATGGTGCCAAAAACAAAAAGCATCCAGTAAGCGGCAGTTCTGTGGATGGAAATGCCTTGTTGCTGAGAGAGGTCAACAGAGAATGACCAGACTGGTTTGAACTGACAAAGTCTACGGTAACTCAGATAACTGCTCTGTACATTTGTGGTGAGAAGAATATAATCTCAGAATACCATTCTGAGATGCAGGTTGGCACTGTTTTGGCGGCACAAGGGGGACCTAAACAATATTAGGCTGGTAGTTTTAATGTTGTGGCTGATCAAGAAAATAAATATATATTATTTTCAACTCTAAACAAAACTGCATACTCAGAATCTTTTAAGAGGATAAATAAGTGCATACTCAGCCTACA
This sequence comes from Myxocyprinus asiaticus, assembly GCF_019703515.2. Classification (NCBI taxonomy): domain Eukaryota; kingdom Metazoa; phylum Chordata; class Actinopteri; order Cypriniformes; family Catostomidae; genus Myxocyprinus; species Myxocyprinus asiaticus. Next base: position 41,398,151 of record NC_059357.1, read on the forward strand.
CATCTAACTAATAAAAAAAGGTACAAAATAAATTAATAGTAATTTTGAAACACAGTTGAAGTCAGAAGTTTACATACACCTTGGCCAAATAGATTGAAACTTAGATTTCACAATTCCTGACATTTAATCGTAGAAAACATTCCGTCTTAGGTCAGTTAGGATCACTATGTCAGAATAATAGTAGAGAGAATGATTTATTTCAGCTTTTATTTCTTTCATCACTTTCCCAATGGGTCAGAAGGTTACATACACTTTGTTAGTATTTGGTGGCATTGCCTTTAAATTGTTTAACTTGGGTCAAATGTAATGGGATTTTCCCATGATGTCAAGCAAAGAAGCACCGAGTTTGATGGTAGGCCTTAAAATACATCTGAGGGTACACCTCCAATTGACTACAATTAGCCTATCAGAGGCTAATTGCCTAAAGGCTTGACATCATTTTCTAGAATTTTCCAAGCTGCTTAAAGGCACAGTTAACTTACAGTGCATCCGGAAAGTATTCACAGCGCTTCACTTTTTCCACATTTTGTTATGTTACAGCCTTATTCCAAAATGGATTAAATGCTTAGATGCTTGGCACACCTATTTTTGGGCAGTTTCTCCCATTCTTCTTTGCAGGACCTCTCAAGCTCCATCAGGTTGGATGGGGAGCGTCGGTGAACAGCCATTTTCAGATCTCTCCAGAGATGTTCAATCGGGTTCAAGTCTGGGCTCTGGCTGGGCCACTCAAGGACATTCACAGAGTTGTCCCGTAGCTACTCCTTTGTTATCTTGACTGTGTGCTTAGGGTCGTTGTCCTGTTGGAAGATGAACCTTCGCCCCAGTCTGAGGTTCTGAGAGCAGGTTTTCATCAAGGATTTTCATCTGTACATTGCTGCATTCATCTTTCCCTCGATCTTGACTTGTCTCGCAGTTCCTGCCACTGAAAAACATCCCCACAGCATGATGCTGCCACCACGCTTCACTGTAGGGATGGTATTGGCCAGGTGATGAGTGGTGCCTGGTTTCCTCCAGACATGACGCTTGCCATTCAGGCCAAAGAGTTCAATCTTTGTTTCTCATGGTCTGAGAGTCCTTCAGGTGCCTTTTGGCAAACTCCAGGTGGGCTGTCATGTGCCTTTTACTGAGGAGTGCTTCCATCTGGCCACTCTACCATACAGGCCTGATTGGTGGAGTGCTGCAGAGATGGTTGTTCTTCTGGAAGGTTCTCCTCTCTCCACAGAGAAACGCTGGAGCTCTGTCAGAGTGACCATCGGGTTCTTGGTCACCTCCCTGACTAAGGCCCTTCTCCCCCGATCTCTCAGTTTGGCCGGGCGGCCAGCTCTAGAAAGAGTCCTGGTGGTTCCAAACTTCTTCCATTTACAGATGATGGAGGCCACTGTGCTCATTGGGACCTTCAATGCTGCAGACATTTTTCTGTACTCTTCCCCAGATCTGTGCCTCGATACAATCCTGTTTAGGAGGTCTACAGACAATTCCTTGGACTTCATGGCTTGGTTTGTGCTCCGACATGCACTGTTAACTGTGGGACCTTATTTAGGCAGGTGTGTGTCTTCCTAAATCATGTCCAATCAACTGAATTTACCACAGGTGTACTCCAGTCAAGTTGTAGAAACATCTCAAGGATGATCAGTGGAAACAGGATGCACCTGAGCTCAATTCTGAGTGTCATGGCAAAGGCTGTGAATACTTATGTACATGTGATTTTTTTTCCGTTTTTTATTTTTAATAAATTTGCAAAGATTTCAAACAAATTATGGGGTATTGTTTGTAGAATTTTTAGGAAAATAATGAATTTAATCCATTTTGGAATAAGGCTGTAACATAACAAAATGTGGAAAAAGTGAAGCGCTGTGAATACTTTCCGGATGCACTGTAGTGTATGTAAACTTCTGACCCACTGGAATTGTGATTTATTTATATTTATTGCCATGTCAGCATCACTGGCTATTTTCATGGCAAAATCAAGGTAGTTATAATATGATATACACAATATATAATACAGTAATATACACAATGAACAGTATATAAGATCTTTCATTTCAATATTTAATAAAACATCAACTAAAAAACTTTGAGTAAAAACATTGCCTAGTAGCATTAAAAGTAAGACATTCCAGTCAAATGAATTTTATAGACAGTGGTGTCTGTTGGTGGCACTTCCCCTTTAAACAAAAACTTACGACTAAGTCTGGAATGACCAATACAGCATCTTGTGTAAACAGTCTGGTCATGTGTACACTCAAAAGGAAAACTTGTGAAAAATCTTTCATTGGTCAATGGGCTGCTTGGTACCAAGTGAGTCTCTTGAAGACAAGAGCAATGGGATTAACAACAGCAGATAAACACTGCAGTTCAGCTAAATTTAATTTAATCCCTTGGCAGTTCCACTGAATAATGTGATTATTCATTCTCAAATAGGCAAAACTGGTACATGCCCTTTATTTCTGCATTTAGTAGATAAGCTTCGGCTACGAGAAGTTATGTTCTCTTTTATTTCAATATCCTTTGAAATTTCAGTCTTTTGACATCTTTTTCCTTGATTAACTTTTGGTAATTGTGTTCTTATACTACTTTGTGTCTTTCTGAAGATTGGTTGTGTTCAGCTTTGTTCTTCAGTGACTTGGGTCTGACTTAATGTAATTTGGCTTTGGGTGCTTTGAGTCTTCTTTTTAGCTGAGATACAACCTTTGTTTTTGTATTGTGGTTTGTCATTATTCACCCAGGTCAAGTCTGTCTGGCATTCAGCAGTGCTCGTGATTGGTTTTACCACAGAGGCATAAGATTTCCTTATATTAAAGGCAGGAGGCTCCTCAACCACTCTGCATGCTTCAATGTAGCTCACTCTCTCTGTACATTTTACTCTCTGGATTTCCTTCTCTTTGATCCAAACTGGACAGACTTTTGATGAGGCTGAGTGATCAGCTGCGCAGTTGAAGCATTTTGCTGGTCTTGTACAGCCTGATTCATGTCCTTCCCCTCCACACTTACAGCATACTGACTTGTTTTTACATCCTGCAGAGCTGTGGCCAAATCTTTGACAATCAAAATCATATGGATGAATGAAGATGTTGACAGGTACACTCAGATATCCTAATTGGATCCTTTCTGGTGGTTGTGGTTTGTTGAATGTCACTATGTAAGTTCCTGTTTTAATCATCTGGTCTTTTTTTTTGATTGTAACTCTTTTAACATTTGTTACACCTTGTTGACTCAATTCCGATGCTATGTCAGCCTCATCCATATCTTGTAGCTCTCTGGTACAGGTAACTCCTTTACTACTGTTTAGAGATGGATGATACAAGGCTTTTATAGGAACATTGGCCACTGGCACACATTAGATTATCTGTGTGAATTTTTTTGGAACATTCTACCAATATGTCCAGACCATAGTTTTTTTTTCACATTTTTAACTGTCCCTGCTATACCCGAGATACGTTTTTGTATTGCAAAAGGAGACAGCTTAGTCAGAGGCATGTCAGGTAGTACAGATTCTAAAAGAATGAATCTCTGCCAATTTTAACTTTTTTGGGAGAACATGCAACAAGTATCAGAGTCATCATCCACATTCTGTTAGAATCACATGACCAGCTGAATACTACTCAATCTCGGTAACCATTTCGTATTGGACACTTTCATTCATGGATTAAATTAATAATGGCTGACTGTGAATTGTAAATGTATACAATGGCATCAGTAACTGAAAACTAATGTGTTTGAATGATGCTGCATCCACACCACTAGGTGTCAGTGTAAGATGACAAATTAAAAAATTACTGAGTGCAACTTTAATTCCAAAAAAATATTAAGAAGTCGGATGAATCATTCAGTCGTTTCCACCACTTTCAGTACACTCGCTCAATGACTGAGTTTAATTACATAAGTCACAGGGGGTGTAGACGCTGGCCCTAAGAGGATCCTGATTTCTCTGACTCCTAGCAACACAGGGTAATGTACTCCCTTTGGAATTCTGTAGGAGAAACAGCGTTACTGCCACCACTCACATAATATATCCTTAACTTTCTGGTAAATCAGACAGCCTGAAATGCAAGGCAGAGAAGGAACTTTGTTTCAACAATGCAAGGATTGGCAAATTGATCTCCCTTTCATTTATCCACTATTAATTCAAGCATAATTCATATTATCATGAATTATCTTCCATTAATAATGACTAGCATGATGATATGAAAGATGAAGTGTACTTAACATAACTTCAGTGTGCCTGATGTTGTAATCTATCCCAATGTCTTCAGTGCCTAAAATTAAGGGACCACAAGCAAACTGACCCACAATTTCAGTAAACCTGAACCCAATAGGGGCTGAATCTCACGAAAACACGTCCAAGTCATATTTCACCCCAAAATAATAAACAAATAATAAATGATATGCTGCTAACAGACAAATACGCCTTTTTAGGATCATTAAGGGGTTTTTGCATTGTGGCATTATTTTAATAACAATAAAGGACATTTTGTTATTATTGTATGCAGATGTTTAACGTTTGAAGTTTCTTTGTTTACATTTTTTCAGGGTTTTCCCATTCTTTTTACTGGTAACTGTTATTAGGCTGCTCAGAATTACTGTATCACAATGATTTCTCTTTCATTTTATTCAGCACAAATAATAAGCAAAATAACAAATACTAGCATGATGTATAAATACAACTGAAATATTATATTATTATTTTTATTTACTTTTGAGAATGATTGTTGAGGGGAATGTGCTTAATTGTTAAAAAATAATGTCATAATGCAAAATACCTTATTAGTCCTAAAAATATCCTTCATTTTCTTTAAGAAAAATAGAATAACATTTTCTTATTGATTTCGGGGTGAAATATTTTCTCTGTGACCTGGCCATGTTATTGAAAGGTTTCCCACTAATTATGGATGAAAATAGTGATTTTGTACGACTTTCAAATTTTTGTGCAAAAGCATAAAGACAGTTAATGTACAGTTGTTTTTAGATCTAATAAAGTACAGTCAAATTCCACTTTATATTACAGCTATTCTCTGCCTTTAAACACAAACACACACACACACAGGGCAGTTCCCTACAGACAGCCTTTTCAGGAGAGACTGTCACTCAATCAGGGAGCAACTGGCATTCTGCAAACCAGCTCCTATTGCACCCGGCAGTTATATTTCTGTCTAAAATGCACTGCGTCAGGGGGTAATCAATGGTTACCAGTGATACACAAAGAAAATCAGTCACCCAAAGACCTTTCAAATGTGCTCCTCTTTTCCTCTGGCATGACATGTTGAACAAACATCTTTTGCCCTTCCTGTCTTTGCACCTTTGATTGGCCATGTTTGGAATGGAATACTAGTGTACTGCTTACTGTACAGTATATACTGCATATTGTTCACTGAGCACGTACACATCACGTTGCATGTTTAATTCAGTGAGTGGCATTCAGATATCATTTTATGAATTAAAACATGAAGAAGGTTGAAAAGTAGAAAAAAAATCACTGTTGACAGGAACTGGAAGTTTATAGGACTCTCATATTGGCCTCTTGAGTCTTGTGAAGCTGCACTCTGACTTCGGGAGGACCGGCTTGGGTCGAAACCCGAGCTGCAACACCAGCTAAGGAAAGGGCCCAGACTGCATTATGCAACAGTGGGGCGCAGTGAGCTCATGCTCTCTCTGGAGATGGGCGGGATGGCTCAGAGCCATCCACCTGCTCAAGCCCAGAGGATTCCCACGGCATTGTTCCTAACAATTGGTCAGGTGTGCAGAATGCTCCTAACCACTAGCGCTGTGGGATTAACATGCAGCTAACTAATTGCAGAGCACTAGCAGGGTCTGCCTCAGCACAAACTGAAATGAATCAGGAAATACAGTCTCTTTCTCAGATGATTCAAAACGTGAGTTTGCACAAACACTGTCAGTGATCTGCCAGGTTTAATAAACCATTATTTTTGGTATATTAGCAGTTAGGAGGAGAACAAGACTCCATCTGTGTTGCCAAGTGCTTTATTTAATTTGCAGGAAACTGCTTAGATGATGACATGTTTTTGTTTGTTTCACTTTGCACTAGCACATTAGAGACTAATAAGTAGGGGTGGGTGCTATGACCAAAATCTTATATCACGATACGAGTAATTTTATTTCATGTTAACGATATATATCACAACATATTAAAAGCTTTCTGGAAAATCAATAAAAACTAAATTTAATCAATTAAATAACCATATTATAATGCTTATTTTTGGAACTCCAGTCAGTGAATTAAATACTTAATAAATTAAAACTACTTCCTCTTTATTTGGAACAAGACAATATCAAAGTAAATAAATAAATATCAACTTGTTTCAAAAATCAACCTTACCAAAATGCTAAATTTCACAGTATGACACATTTCAGTTCCAAATGCTGTTGACCATTATTATTATTACTTTACTCAAGAACCTTAAGATGACACGTGAAACATTCACGTGTCAGATGAGAAGAATATTTAGCGATTTTAAAGTGCTAAACGTGCGATCAAGGTCATTCTATTTGCTTGGGTGGCAGTAGAAAAATGTTCCACGCCAGAAAAACCCTGTCCATGTTTCTTCAATTCTCTCAGTATCACGTGAAGCCCTGTCCACTGACAGATAAGAACATGCTGCGCACATGGATATTTACATATCACAATATACACAATATAGCAAAATATCTATCGGTTGCGACGATATATACTGTCATATCGCCCAGCCCTACAATTAAGAACAAAGCTTCATAAATAAATGAAAAACTGGAAATAAACTGAAAAATATCTTTCACTATCATATTCCAATGCACCTTTGAAAAAATATATTTGTTGTATGAATTAATAGCAATTTAATAATTATATTTTATGGATTTGCATGTAAAGCTTCATAACAAATTGGAAATAAAATGGAAATAAATTGAAAAATCACTTTCACAATCATATTTCAATGCACCTTTCAACAAAATTATTTTATTAATTAATAATGAACAATCATTTATTTGACTATATTATTTTTTTTCACCTACCTGCAATATGCAAGTTCCAACAACAAAATTAAAGCGCAAAGCTTCATGAGAAATAATTTGTAACTTTCACAATCATATTCCCACACACCTCTGAATAAAAACTAAACGTTTTCAATTTTTCTGTGCTTATGCAAGAGCAAGATCAGTATTTAAAATGCAATTCTGTGTCGTATTCAAACCCTCTTCTCTTTCTCACAGCATCTTTGGCAGCATGGTGATAAAATGCACCAACACAGCGAGATGTGAGAGTGACAGTGCCAGTAAAACAATCCTGTTGCTTTATTGGGATATGAGGGAATCGGAGAGCGACCGACTGCAGGCAGTTATGTGGATCAGATCCTTGTCAGGCACAAGCAGCGCACCCAAAATAGATCAGGAAAAACAGAAAATAAATCCAAGTGCAAGCAGCAGCCCAATGACAGAGACTGGCCCAATGACTTCAGACAGATGCTGGCCTAATTAAAGCACTGGGAACAAATAAAGCAGTGAGGTACAGTGGAGTATCAGGGATTTCATCAGACTGTTCAAAATGAATTCCAGATACCAGGCATAGCTGTGAGACAAGAACAAGATCCCACCATGCAATTCAGCTGCTTACAAGGGTGCAAGACAAGACAATCTAGTGCACTAGACAGATGCTGGAATTCAAAAACAGATGTCATGTTTTATAGGTGCACTCAGTGATTTGTTTGTTGTTTCTTTTTGTGTGCTAATTTTAAAACAGAAAGAAGTATTAATAGTATAAAAGCATTTCTGAAAAATATGATTAAATGCATTGCTTTAATGTATCATTTATCAAATTCGGGGATGAAAGTTAACAGTACACTATGTTTATAATACATCGGACTGTAGTTCTGTCCCACACTGCCTTGTTTTTGTTTGTGAGAAATTAAACATGGCATCTAATTTGACTAAGCACTATTCAAGAAAACATTCTTTGCCATTTTGAGGCATAGGAATTTGGTCATTTTCCCAACATCACTGGGGAGTCATGAAATGGTCAAATGTTTGAGATTTTTTCTAAAAAGTCACAAATCACTAACTTACCAGTTCACAGTACTCAAAAACCAGCAGAAAAGGTATGGCCTCCACACACTGACCGAGACACTGAAGTATATTAGGATGCTGAAGAACCCTGTAAAGAAACAAATAATGGACAACACTGAAATCCAGCCATACAAACAGATTCTGTTCATCATTGAGCCCATTTACATGCACACCAATATGCTGATTACTCTCTAAAATCAGCTTATTTAAAAAATCAGACCATACAAGAAATCTGCATTTACGTGACATTTGAAATAATCGCGTTATTCTCTACTTCTGACGTCAAACCGTGAAGAGGCATGCGCTCAACAAGTGCGGACATTGGATGAGCCGGTAAGAACACCAGTTAAGGCGTTTACATGGCATGCGAAATCAGCGTAATGGGCAAAAATCTATCTGCGTCGACTGGGTTATTCATAAGCCATTTATGGCCTTTACGCCGATAAAAGAACATGGTTTATTGCGCTTACATGACTGCATGCATTGTTGGCTTATTAAGCATAATCGGTGTAAGAACGTGCATATAAACACTCTCATTATAGTACTGTAGCACCTTTAAAAGACAACATGGAATCAAAAATGATGAATCTGCAAAACTATGCTAGGGTTTTCTGGGTGGCTGCTATGGTGTTCCAAGTGGTTATTTACACATTGCTATATGGTTGCTAAAGCATTGCTACACAGTTTTTAGGTTGTTCTGTGTAGTTGCTAGTAGGGCTTTAAACAGGGCTGAGAGAATTATATTCACATTTTAAAGACATTATTTGAGGCAGGGGGAAAAAATCTACAAGACATCTGATTTTTAAATCAACGGTGACACCTACGTCCGCAAGAGGGCGCAACAAATCAATATAAACCAATCAGCACCATGTTATAGTGATTGTTTATTGCAAATAATATATCTGGCTGTAAACAAATGTGCGTAAAATGATAAAGTCAAAAGATTCAGCCAGTTCATATTCTCAAATATTAAGTAAAAAAAGTAAAACGAGAAAAGAAACGCTTTAATAGACGGTTCTATGTTGACTTAGTGTTGCACAGTAGCCTATACCGGTGCCACAGTACTACCACGGCTTCATAATACTGCCAGTACCAAAGTGTTTTTCATTAAATACAGTTGTATGTACATACCTAATGCTAAGAGAGCAATGCTAGGTCAAGACACAACCACCAAAGACCTCCACCTCTGGGGGCCATTTACTCCGAACACATCCGTCTTTTTCTATGTAAACATGCACTAGATGGATGTCTTTGACCGTTGCGCTGTGTCTAGCTGTTTTGTTTTTTTGACACTGTGGTAATTATAAGAAAATTCAACCTTTAAAACGCGCCTCGAGACCCACGTTCTGTTTCATTCATTGCACTCCATCTGTTTTAGCCCAAGAATGCAAGTCATTATCAGTGACTTAATTAATATAATTACATTTTTATTTGACAGCCTTAGTTCCTAGGCAGGCTGCTTACTGGCCTAAGTCAAAAGAGCCAATCCACGTCTTCACGATATTCTGGGCCATATATAGTTTAGGTCCCTTCTTCAATGTAAGGCTATGAGATTTTTCGCTCACTTTTTTCATCCGCCAAGCGACATCAGCGACTATCATGATTTCTTAGAAAAGTAACAGTACTCAAACGATGCAGGGTGAGTTACCGGAAATATTTTTTTATTGTACGGAAATAAAGTCACACCTGAATGTAAATTTTTGACCCAGGAAAACCCCAAATGGAGAAAGAAATCTTCACAGGACGGGGTGATTCCCAAACAGGTCAAGAAAATGAAGAGGAGCTTGTTATTAAAACAGGTGCTACATCTGTGGTGTGGGTTCACAAAAGCCGGCACAGAGCAGAAAAATGTTATCTGCAAACTGTTTTGCATGCCGATAATCACTCGTAATACAAGCGATCTGTTTTACCACCTCAAAATGAAGCACACAAAAGAATATTATGAAAGCCAAAAGATGAACTCCACATTAATTCGGTCATTTATTTATTTTGCAAGAAGTGATATTTTCTGCAAGAAAAGATTATTTTCGTTGGATATTTTTTATTTTCTTTGCCACATTGCTTTAAGAAGATCTTAAGTTTGTTGAGGAATGTTTATAATAATAATAATAATAATATTGGTCAACAACATTTCAAACAGAAATGTGTCATACTGTGAAATGAAGCATTCTGGTAAAGTTGATTTTTTAAAACAAGTAGATTTTTTTTATTTATTATATACTTTAACATTGTTTGTCTTGTTCCAAATAAAGATTAAGCAGTTTTCATTTATAAAGTATTTAATTCACTGACTGGAGTTCCAAAAATAGGCAATACAATATGGTTATTTAATATATAAACTCATATCGTGATATAAGATTTTGGTCATATCTCCGAACCTACAACACATTAATGTTTGTATTGTACTACATATATCCCAAATTTAAGAGATGAAACTTGATATGGCTGATACGAGTTCAAATGGAAGAAACGTAATTATTTTATATTACAATCTACAACCTCAGTGGACAATGCAAGTGAACCATAATACTACAATAGTAGGTCTATGTACTGCACACAATAAAACTATGAACTAAAAACACAAAGGAGGATTCAATAATGATGGGGATGAAGCATATTTTTTTACTTGTCGAGTACTCGAGGGGCAATGACATGTACATTTATATAATAACATGTCTGACAAACGTCTTTGGCTGCTGAATTGCGTTTTTTTGTTCCAGTGTATCGTCTATTCATTATTACAGGCTGTCATAAAATATTCTGTTACAAAATGTACAAAAGATTTCATAATCAAACTATATTTTATAATATGATATATTATATTTTGTCATTGTGAAGATTCACTGCCCAACTCAATGAAAGAATGGGCACAACGCGCGTCTGTCTGTTCTTCCTTCAGGTTACCATAGTAATCTTAGTAAGCACGCACCAGTTTTTTTAGTGACTGTCTGAACGTCTATTTTCAAATCGTGGTTGGCTTAACAGGAGACACCATAACCATCGCGTTTTTAATATGCGTGTTAAGTTGAAGTTCAGTTTTGAAGACGCTGCATTCTTTTCCATTTAGCTGCACTCTTTCAAGTTGTCTGAAACATTCACAGTGCGTTGAGTCCACTGCCACACACATGGTGTGTGTCCCTTCCCAAGTGTTTACTCCTGTGGGGAAAGCCGCAATGTTCCGTATTGTTGTTTCTGTGATGATTCATGAAGCGTTCCATTCAACTTGCAGAGTCAGAATTTCCACCTTTCAACTGGGGAAAGAGCAACGAAATGACACTTCATGTCAGACTTCCAAGTTGGAAACTCATGCGGAAATCTTTAACTCCCATTTCGTTGAGATGCAGGTGTGTGTTACTTCTATCAGGAAGACTTGCAGAGAGTGAAATTCAAGATGAAATGTATTTGATATAAATATAAAACAGAAAATGTAATGTCTCTTTTTGGCATAAGCCCCGTCTGGCAGTACGAAGAAGTTGTACTCGGAACCGTCATATCCTGCCGGAGATAGAAGGCAGGGGCGAGGATCCTACCCCTGTGCAGGACAGGACTCGACTGGTGGTGGTGGGGTGGTGGAGGTTGCCGTGTTAGCACATCTGAATCAGCAATGTGATAGAATGTGAGCAGACTTATAAAGCAATGGCTTACATGTGATTGGCTAGGAGTTACCTAGCTATCGGTGCGATGATGTACAGCTGCTAGTCTTCCCGCTAGAACTACGCTGCGCTTACATTTCACGCAAACATTTCGGCACCCAGGGTAGAAAGGTTTGCAGTCAGTGACAAACATTCACTTTTATTAAATAATATCCATTAATGAGTCAAAGTTCTTACATTAATTGATAATAAAACATGTTAAGCAAACGTTTTGCAGAGACAGGTGTTCAAAAAATGGTTAATTACACTCTCTTTTGATTATCGTAACGATAGCATTGCAGCATCGTATATCAGTTTGGTTGCTATGAGACGTCTCTAACAATCAATGTACCCCTCAAAATCACAATGTAATCAATCTCAAAATTAAAAATAAGCTCCCTCATTGACACATTTGTGTTTCGTTGTCAGGTAATTATCACTGAATTTCGAATCAAGTCAGAAGTCACATCATGCTTTATCACCATCGATCATCGTTTTCATGATCGATCATTGCAGCCACGTCCGAGTACCCGAGTACTCGAGGACTTGTGCCCATCCCTAATATGTACATTACTGTACTATGAAATCAGTACATTATAAACAACTTGAGATGAGCATACATTCATTAGCAACTACCTTGTAGTACCTTGAACCTATAACGGCTTTTTAAAAAGCTTTATGCTAAAAAGGCAGATGGAAAGTGAGAACAGCTTGTGCATTTCTGCGACTGGGGAAAAAGACACAAGTAAACAGTGGCAAACACACACTTGGGGAACCTCGAAACTACAGCAATGCTATAAAATACTTAGAATTAATGAATATTAGTAAACATGTTACAGTCACTGGGAAAACGTAGCCTACTAAATACATTGCGATTGGTAAACACAATATTCCACGAGTAATGTTTGATTAATTAAAGCATTACTACCAATATAAGCTTCAACAACCCTACCAGAAAACATATCCATTATACCAAACAGTTAAACATCCATCCTTGGGGGCCTGGGTAGCTCAGTGAGTATTGACGCTGACTACCACCCATGGAGTCGTGAGTTCGAATCCAGGACGTGCTGAGTGACTCCTAAGCATCCAAATTGGCCCAGTTGCTAGGGAGGGTAGAGTCACATGGGGTAACCTCCTCGTGGTCGCTATAATGTGGTTCTTGCTCTCGGTGGGGCATGTGGTGAGTTGTGCGTGGAGCCTCCACACACGCTACGTCTCTGAAGTAACGCGCTCAACAAGCCACATGATAAGATGCGTGGATTGACGGTCTCAGACGCGGAGGCAAATGAGATTCGTCCTCCGCCACCCAGATTGAGGCGTGTCACTACGCCACCATGAGGACTTAGAGCGCATTGGGAATTTAGCATTCCAAATAAAAAAAAAAAATAACAAAATAAAAAAAACATCCATCCAGCCGACACACACACGACAGTAGTAGTGATGTCCGGTTCATGAGCAAATTGTCTTTTGAAACTGTTCTTTTCAGTGAACTGGATGCACCCGTTCAACAAATCGAACTGCATAGGTTAGAACAATTCGCATCTAGAGTCAACACTGATTCATAAATTACTCAATTATAACCTGTCTCCAGTTGCAAATCAGGCTGAACAATCCTTTCGCAACAGTTCTCGTGTCAAAAGTATACTGAAATGAGAACCACTGCTGATACTATGAGCATGCGTGTACACAGATTTGAATGAGAGGGCGAAATGTAAGTTTCTTTAATAACGTTCTAATGTTAGAATTACGTTCGTGATGACATAAAAGAACTGTTAAACTGTTTTTTTTAACCGGTTCATTGAAATGAACCTTCCGAAAGAACCGGTTTACAGTAATGAATCGGACTTCCCATCACTTCTTTTCTGTGCTTCCAGACATGACACAAACACGCACGGACGATGGCATACACCTGCAATTTCAAACCAAATCCGACCAGACAGCTCAAAAATTAAATAATTATTGTAGGCATACCGTAGTGAAATGGGGCATGGCAAGGAACAGAGTTTTGAAAACAGATTTTATGTACTCGCTAAATAATGGAATTTTGTTAATTATCAAACAAACATTTTTATGTAGTGCAGTTTTAAGTAATAGTTTTTTATATTTTATGTTTCATGAAAAAAATGTGACAAGTAATCCTCATCTGTTTATAACAAACAGTATGTAACTCTGTGTGCCTGCAAATAAAACTTAACAGTCTTAAGTGAAACAATATGCTTGTTTTATTCTATTCATTAATGTGTAGCGTTTAACTGGCCAACGTCAATACATATAAATTATTTAAACAAGTTACTTTGAACTAGAAGTCAAAAAAAAAAAAAAAAAAAAAACAGGTCCCTTCTTCAATGTAAGTCTATGGGATTTTTATGCTCAATCCGCCAGGCGAAATCAAAAGTCTTGATCCCTGAGAAAAGTAACAGCACTCCAGGTATCGGATCAGTGCATCCCTAACATTATATGCTGGTTTGTGGTTCAAAAATACATTACAGTCTAACAGTAAACATGTGGTTTTGCATACAAACAGAGCTGAAGCAATAAGCAAAAAAAGGACCAGCAAACAAACGTTACTCAGCTTATTGCAACAAATACCATTAAAGTAACATGAAAAGCATACATGACAAAGCAGATAATTATTAAATGCAGTGTGACGTGGAAAGGCACCAGTGAACTTTGCCCTAATACAGACTGGCAAGGCTGATAAAATGCTGATGGGAACCATCCTGAATTTATCTCTCACCTGTACGGGTCTCCCTGCTGCAGGAACTCATTCTGCTCTTTGGAGCTGGCGTTGGCCTTAAGCTCTTTCACAACCGCACGGGCGACTCCAAGGTCTGCGTAGATCTCACTGAGCAGAACCTGTTAGATAGACAAACAGAGTGAGGTCAACCTGTAAAATTACTTCTATAAAGGACACATAAATGGACATATCGTAACAAGCCATTCCAACAGGAACCGAGTTCTTCCTTAAAAAAAAAACAAGGCCTGTCGGGCAGAACACTGCACAGCAGGTGGCTCAGAGGAGGACGTTCCCATGGCTCACCCAGGCAGGAAAAAGCATCAGGAAACAAGGTTTTCCCATAAGTCCTCATCTCAGTAAAAACATACACACACAGGCTGCAGGAGGGCAGCATGAGTGCCGTATAATGCTCCCTCGAACACGTCAAACTCTGGCCCCCGTGGGCCCCGGTGTAGAGATGAGGGCAAGTACCAACAAGAACACGATTTTAAGATTAATCCTCAGGAGAAATTGTGTATTTGACCTTAACAAATACTTCAGGGAGGACAGTGTGAACAGTGCTCTGCTTTCATACAATGCAACTGAATACACAGGTGAGCAAAAGACACGAGTCTACCAGTCTATTCACACTTCCAGTTCATAATGTAAACAGGGAGACAGACTTACCTTCCCAAACCAGCCGTTTCCGATCTCTTGAATGTAACTGAGAGAGTGTCGAGCCACGTGAGGACCCGACGAGACGTCTAAAAGACAAAACATTAGACAAACACAGACTGAATTCAATGCAATCACAAATGACAACCAAATAAACAGCAAATGCAAGCTCCAATTGGTCTTAACATAATGCTTAATAATTAAGCTTTACATACAAAAACTACAGAAGAACCACAATACACAATAGTGGTTAAGTATGGCGGACCTTTGTTTCAGCACAATACTTTATCCTTTAAAAACATATTTTATAAAGCAGTTAATCTTCTTTGTCTACTAAATGTAAAGACTTCAGTGCTGTGTGTTTTACCCCAGTCGATTCAAGCTGGTTTAATACAGAGCAGTGTTTACTTGCCTCATTAGCTTCATGACCTTATGATCTGCCTGAAAAACATGACACACCACACAGCCCTAGTAGCTGCAAACTCTGGGTATAATAAAACACTCGACAGCAGTGTATGTTTTCTTTCACTGCATTATATTTACTATTCTCACAGGTTTTTTTGAAGGAAAGGTAATATAGCACATCAGTCTGTGTTGTGAGGTTAAAACTCTGAACAATGTTTCCCATTAATTACCTAGACTGTGGCAGCCCGCCACAGTTACATAATGAACTGAAAATATTTGTACACTTCTCATAATAACAAAAGATCTCTAAAGATCTTGTGTTTTGTGCCGTTGCTTCGGCAAAGCATCTCTCACTCCCAGTCAGTCAGCCCCCACCCCTGCTGAACACGCGCATGCTCATACACGAACCACCTGGCTGCATCTGAGATGTTTTGCCGTTTTGAAACAATAATCAGACACTTTTGTGATTTTGAAGAGCAATGATTAATGTGCAAAAGTGACTGATATTTATACACGTTAAGGGTCTTTCACACGACTCGCGTCAGCGCTGCAGAATACATTGAAGTCTATGAAGTGATGCCACTTTACACCAAAGTGTTTTTCACACACATTTTTGCTTCACCAATAATGTCTTAGAGAGTACTAAGCGACAAGAAATATTAAAAACTGTCCAGATCTGTGAAGAGATATTGAATGTCTCAATTTCTTTTAATTAAATATTACCTTATCGTTTACGAGTATCAGAGACCCAAGTTATTTAACTAATTTAAATTCACCAAGAAAACGCATAGACCTAAACATAAACGAGTACTTTTATTACTTTCTGCTAATCAAAGCAACTGCAAGCTTTTTTCTCTCTTCCAAATACATGTTTTCAATGTTTATTGTGCACACCTCCCACTTTTTTACATGGCAAACTCATAAAATCGCCCCACTGTGACGCTTTCTGCAACTCTTGTCATGTGGAGGGCAATGCGGCACTTGACGCTGGCGTTGAACAGAGCGTTGACACCTCAACTCAACTCATGTGAAATGCACTTTACAATGATGAAAGAACATTATTGAAACTCAAAATTATTATTATTTGGTTATTACTGTGGTCTTTTCTGATAAGTCATGCTCAGCATTTTAAATACTGTAGGAAAATGATACCGTAGATCTGCTTTGTGTTTATAATTCTTAAACATTCTACTGAAGTCAGCAGATTTGTAGCCATGCAAGTTTTAATAAAGGAGAAGGTAGGGACGTTATTGAAACTCACTATTATTAGACTATTATTGTTGTCTTTTTGGATGAAAAATAATGCTCAGACTGAAGGAAGACTATAGATCTTCTTTGTTCTTTTAATGCTTAAACACTATAAAGTCTCTTGGTAGATTTCGGTCATGAACGACTCAAAATTATTCAATGACTCACTCGTTGCACATAAGACGCTCATTTGTCACCACCTAGTGACATTTCCAGAAGGGGTCACTGAACTAATCAGTTAATAAAATTGAACAAATTTGTGAAACAGAAGCAAGCCTCACCAAAATACTCTTTATTCTGCAGCTAATTCTGCACAATTGTGTAATTTAATATACTTGAAATCACAAAAATCGTTGGAATTGGTGCTTTTAACTTATTCTTAAAACAAATAAAATAATAATCCCTGGAAAAAAAGTTAATGGACCAGTGATTGTCTTACCTTTTTCACCCCTCATAAGTTTGCATCCCTGTAATTTGCTGTGGCATTGCAAGAACTAATTTGCAAGAACAAATCTACAAGTACCTATGTGACTTGTGGTTTTTTTTAGCCGAATTTCAAACATTACAAGTAAACACACTACTAAGATGGACAGAAACATTGACAAGTTCTGAAAAGGAAAACTACTGATGATGGTTATGTGGGATACTGGTGTGCTGTGGTATTTTTTATTCTTAAAAAAAAAAAGAGTGCCGTGGCAGAAAAAAGGTTGGGAAACACTGAGGTATGTAACGTTAACTAACGTTACAGTATCCACTGCAGTTATCCACTAGTCCAAACACAATTTTATCATTATCAATGTACGTCAGCCAACAGATAACATTACTGCAGAAGTTATCATTGATAATTAACGTTAATCTAACATTAGCTAAGTTAGGTAACGATAACGTTAGCTAACAACATTAGCTGTCAGTTTCCTCGTTTATGTCGACAGACATATCCAGCTGTTTGTCATCAAAAACCATGTATAATGTATGTGACGTTATATCTAGCTAGCTAACGTTAGCTAATTATCAAACGTTAACGTTATTACCAGCGGCTCTGACAACGTAACGATTTTCAGCATCTGAAGAGCAAGTTAGCTCATCATGTAACATTAGGCTATTTGTAATGTTAACTAATCAAGTTGAAGTAGTGCTAATGTTTTAACTCAGTCTCATTTACCATGCTTTGTGGGTGTGACAATCCCTGGCATCACCATTCATATCTATACAACCAATGTGTTTGATTAAATTACTACTAGAGCACAACATTGTTTACAAGAGCTCAAAGTTCTTCATAGATCTAGCCTCTTAATTTTGCTCTCAAGGTGCACCAGATTGATGCATTTAACTTTAAAATGTACACAATTTTCTTACGGGAGAGTATGCCTCCAGACCCACTAGAGGGTCTGAGGTCCACCCACTACAGTCTCACAAAATCCTGTGGGAAACACTGCTGAAATCTTACTTCCACATGGAAATCCGTCTAGTGAGCAATATCATAATAAAGCATTGGGAATTCCATGTAATCCAGCTCTAAAGGGCAGTGGGTTAAAAGGGGAACACCACCAACATTTACTTTTAAAATATGCCTTTATTATTTATTAAACCATGGTCTATTCAAATACTTGATTCTCATTGGCTGGAATGTGTGCATTAAAACTGTTTTATGCCCAGGTAGTTCCAGTCAGTTTGAATCACTGTTCTATATTAATACGCCTTTTTTTACCTACTATTCTGTCCTTCTTAATGAGACATTGCGAGAGTTTAATGCCTGTTCAAAATACCTACAGATGTGAATATACTGTCTGATGAGTCTCAGAACCGGGATTAACCATCACATCACACAACAAAACATCAAGCAATGCAATGCCATCTTAAAGAGTACCTATTATGGTTTTTAAATGTGCCTAATTTTGTTTTAAAGGTCTCATACAATAGATTTACATGCATCCAAGGTCAAAAAACACTTTAATTTGCTCATAATTTAAATTACAACATTACCTTTTTTTCCCCAGTGTTTTAAAAAAACGACTCGTTCAATGATCCGTTCTAAAGGATTCATTCTAAACTCCTCCTTTCATCTGCTCTAGGAGTGGTGGTGGCATAGTGGGCTAAAGCACATATCTGGTAATCAGAAGGTTGCTGGTTCAATCCCCACAGCCATCACCATTGTGGCCTTGAGCAAGGCACTTAACTCCAGGTTGCTCCAGGGGGATTGTCCCCGTGATAAGTGCACTGTAAGTCACTTTGGATAAAAGCGTCTGCCAAATGCATAAATGTGAATGTAAATGCTCTGATTGGTCAGATGTCCCAGTCTGTTGTGATTGGTCTACCACTTTGTGAAGTGTTTGAGGGCGGGCCAAAGCTGTTCACGAGCAGCCAATGAAGACCAGAGGTGGGTTTTTTGTTACCAAATTACATAGGTTAGTACAGGAAGTAAGTTTGGAATTACTAATGACTCGTTTCAGGTGTTCAGCATCGGTTCTTTCTTTTGGGAGTCAATAACTCCATTTGTCGTGCACTTTGATTTTTGAAACTTTGCAGACTTTTTTACATTCACAAACAGCTATATAACACACTACATGAAAGGTAATATTTGAAAAAACCATAATAGGTGCTCTTTAAAATCAATTGTTAAGTGCTACAGGAAAAAATGGAAAAGACACCAGTGTTCATCAGCCCCATATTACTAAGTCCGGCCTGGACAAAATTAGAAATGCACCTGCACTTTCCCTTACACACACATAGGGCTTACAAGGAAAGTATGGTTTGACATTTAGCTATGTTTTGCACCGAGGAAGAGAGAAGGAAACGGGGATATGAAAGACGCCTACTGCTGTCCGGCAAGACAAGGCAAGACTTTTTAGGTCCATTTAAGACTCTTGTAGCCTCTATGTCAGTGCCCATCATAGTAAGGAAAGACTACGAAAAGTTTGTAACATTCTATAACTAAATTTTAAAAACTATCAGCCAATTAATCGGTTCCACCAACTTAGCTATCGGTATCAGTATAATCCACTATCAGTCAACTCTAATTTGAATTGTAATATGTAATAAACATTAATAATATTGCTGCGCTGCATATACCCGCATTGCTGACTGAAGTTTGAAGTGCGGACTGTATTTTAAAATGCAACCTTCTGCAGTTAATAATCGTAATTTCAATCATATATTGCAGCCTTAAAGGGATAGTTCACCCAAAAATGAAAGTTCTCTCATCATTTACTCACCCTCATGCCATCCCAGATGTGTATAACTTTCTTCTGCTGAACACAAATGAGGGTGAGAAACAGATCAAAATTAAAGTCTTTTTTCTTTTTTCATTTACTCAATCTCCATTTTCACTTTCACATCTGAAAGCCACATGTGGTACCTGTTTAGTTTCACATCTGAAAGTGGAGATTTAAAGTAAAAAAAAAAAGAAAAAAAAAAGGGACTTACATTTTAATCCATTTCTCACCCACATCTATCATATAACTTCTGAAGACATGGCTTTAACCAATGGATTCATATGGATTACTTTTATGTTTCCTTTATGTGATTTATGGAGCTACAAAGGTCTGGTCACCATTCACTTGCATTGTATGGACCTACAGAGATGAGATATTCATAAAAAAAAATCTGTGTTCTGCAGAAGAAAGAAAGTCATGCACATCTGGGGAAGGCATCAGGGTGAGTAAATCATGAGAGAATTTCAATTTTTGGGTGAACTATCCCTATAATGGATTCCATAATGTCCCAGAGGTCAAAGTCTGCAGGTTTCAAAGCATTTTGGATGGTTTCCCCTCATTATGTAAGTACCCCTTTTAAAACTGTCACGTCCGTAACAGAGAGATGACACACATATGTAATGCCAGTTTAGCCTCATTCATGTGAAAATGACAAAATATAGAAATTAAATATTACATGTTGTTAGGCGTGCCAACTCTTATGCAGTACATTCAGTGCATTCAAACACAAACTCGTACAAAGTCTGTGGTCATAAAAAACATGTTCATTTTTCCAATTATTCGTATAGCTTTTTTATTTAATTCATTCAAATAAATGTAATGTTATTACATCTCTGTGTCTGATTTAGAGCAGGTAAAACTCAATGTCTAACGACCCATGGATAAAGTTAATGGTTCTTTTTATTCTTCCAGTCGAAATCTGCGCTACAAGCTTTAACTGATCAATACTGGCAAGTGACCATGGTATAAGCAGTATAATTGATTTTAATGCACTTTGAAGAGGCAACTGGAAGTTCTTTGCCTCCACATCATGCATTAAAATTGTTTAATGCACAACTATGCATGGATTTTCCCTTAATTAGGCATTCCAATGTTACAGTGATCTTTTGAGATTAATTATATTTAAGCAGCATCACAAGAGCAAGAATGCTATTATACTGCCGCTGTGTTTGATTTGTAAATGTTTCATGAATTTCAGTGGATTTATGCTCTTGGCAGCCAATAATTCGACGCACAAAACACATTTCTAGAATTTTAGCTAGACAATGTTGCTCATTTCCACCTGTATTTAATCTAGTCTTGTTGTATTTTCATTCATGGTTTTTGAGGGAAGGTCAAGTAACCCATCCATGTTGGCATTGGCATAATTTGGCAAGTTTCCACCAAGTGAACGTAGTTCCTGGACCTACAGTGCATCCGGAAAGTATTCACAGCGCTTCACTTTTTCCACATTTTGTTATGTTACAGCCTTATTCCAAAATTGATTAAATTCATTATTTTCCTCAAAATTCTACAAACAATACCCTATAATGACAATGTGAAAGAAGTTTGTTGGAAATCTTTGCAAATTTATTAAAAATAAAAAACGAGAAAAAAAAAAAGTCACATGTACACATGTACTTTGTTGAAGCACGTTTGGCACCAATTACAGCCTCAAGTCTTTTTGAGTATGATGCTACAAGCTTGGCACACCTATTTTTGGGCAGTTTCTCCCATTCTTCTTTGCAGGACCTCTCAAGCTCCACCAGGTTGGATGGGGAGCGTCGGTGCACAGCCATTTTCAGATCTCTCCAGAGATGTTCAATCGGGTTCAAGTCTGGGCTCTGGCTGGGCCACTCAAGGACATTCACAGAGTTGTCCCGGAGCCACTCCTTTGTTATCTTGGCTGTGTGCTTAGGATCGTTGTCCTGTTGGAAGATGAACCTTTGCCTCAGTCTGAGGTCCAGAGCGCTCTGGAGCAGGTTTTCATCAAGGATGTCTCTGTACATTGCTGCATTCATCTTTCCCTCGATCCTGACTCGTCTCCCAGTCCTGCCGCTGAAAAACATCCCCACAGCATGATGCTGCCACCACCATGCTTCACTGTAGGGATGGTATTGGCCAGGTGATGAGCGGTGCCTGGTTTCCTCCAGGCATGACGCTTGCCATCCAGGCCAAAGAGTTCAATCTTTGTTTCTCATGGTCTGAGAGTCCTTCAGGTGCCTTTTGGCAAACTCCAGGCAGGCGGTCATGTGCCTTTTACTGAGGAGTGGCTTCCGTCTGGCCACTCTACCATACAGGCCTGACTGGTGGAGTGCTACAGAGATGGTTGTTCTTCTGGAAGGTTCTCCTCTCTCCACAGAGAAACGCTGGAGCTCTGTCAGAGTGACCATCGGGTTCTTGGTCACCTCCCTGACTAAGGCCCTTCTCTCCCGATCGCTCAGTTTGGCCGGGCGGCCAGCTCTAGGAAGAGTCCTGGTGGTTCCAAACTTCTTCCATTTACGGATGATGGAGGCTACTGTGCTCATTGGGACCTTCAATGATGCAGAAATTTTTCTGTACCCTTCCCCAGTTCTGTGCCTCAATACAATCCTGTCTCGGAGGTCTACAGACAATTCCTTGGACTTCATGGCTTGGTTTGTGCTCTGACATGCACTGTTAACTGTGGGACCTTATATAGACAGGTGTGTGCCTTTCCAAATCATGTCCAATCAACTGAATTTACCACAGGTGGACTCCAATCAATTTGTAGAAACATCTCAAGGATGATCAGTGGAAACAGGATGCACCTGAGCTCATTTTTGAGTGTCATGGCAAAGGCTGTGAATTCTTATGCACATGCGATTTTTTTGTTTTTTATTTTTAATAAATTTGCAAAGATTTCAAACAAACTTCTTTCACGTTTTCATTATGGGGTATTGTTTGTAGAATTTTGAGGATAATAATGAATTTAATCCATTTTGGAATAAGGCTGTAACATAACAAAATGTGGAAAAAGTGAAGCGCTGTGAATACTTTCCGGATGCACTGTATTTCAGGTTCACATTGTTTTTCCACTACATGAACCAAACCAGGAACCTTTTAAGTACCTGCTCAAAAGGTAGTACTTTCCTTGCAAAGTAGAACTATTTGGGTGGAGTCAGAACAGCAAACGTCTCTCGCTGGTAAAGAAAAACACGGCATCAGCCATCAGACAGACATTACAAGGCACTTTTAAAAGGCCGTTTAGTAAGCTTTGCTGAAACTTGTAGGTTTTCCAAATTAAAATGGTTAAATGGACAGATGCTGCTGTACCGGCTCTGCCAAGTATTTATGGAGAAGAAGAAATTCAGCGCAAGTATGAGACATCAACCAGAAACGAGAATGTGAACAAATAATATCTGAAGTTAGGCTTCAATGACCACAACATTAAACTATGGAGATTGAAAATAAAATAAAATTAAACAAAACTACAAGAGAGTAAAGGATCATATTATTTATATTCATCATATTAGATCATATTATTCATCAGATCATATTATTTTATCTATTATTTAGATGGATTGTTTTCCATCTCTTCCAAATCAAGCCATTTTGTGCAAGAGAAGTTCTGCACAGCAAAACAGGATGATGAAAAACAACACAAAATCATGGAGAGACGTCCATTGTTTTTGTTTTTAAGTGAGTGTGCTTGGCTGTTTATCGCATTAAGCTCAGGCATCGCCGTTATTACAGCATCACATATTGCGTCAAAGCTTATCGGAAATATTTCCACAATGAACTGATATTAGTTCAGGTACTAGTTCCACAATTGTGTGGAAAAACATCTTTTGTGGCAAAATAGTTTGACAGAATGCACAGCCATGAACGTCAACACCATAAGATTTGGCAATTGTTTTCACCTCTCTTAAAATGTAATATATTTATTCTGCTATCCTAACTCTGCATTATTATGCAGTCAGTTGCATCTCATTATTTGCATTTAGTATTGTTTTTCCCTTTTGTCCTTGACAGAACAGATCAGGACAGACCTGCAACCCAACAATTGAAAACTACTGATTTAGAGGAACAATTGTGAGAGAGACTAATGCAATTTTGCACTCGATGCAAAGGGGTGCATTTGTAGGGAACATATTTCTGACCTGTTAAGCGGGGCAGTTGGAGGTGAGGGGGCCCAGGGAGGGGCACAGGTGGAACTGTGAGTGTATAAACCTCCGCAGGGGACTGCATAGAGGGGGTGTCCTCCGCTGGGGGCGTGAAATCAATCTCATCCTCAAAGTGGTCTTCAAATTCCTAAAAGGACAAAAATCTCATTTTCGAAAGGGTAGGAGATTAACGCCCAACCCCACCCAAATGCGGGTCACAGTGGCAGGTGGCCTGTGGGACATCTCAGATTGACTTTGGACAAGAAAAGCTATTGCACAGTGTAAAGAAAACTGGGTTCTTTTTAGGTACATTTAAAACGGCCTTTGTGCGTTTATTAAATTTCATGTATATAGTTATTTTATATAAGTGAATTCAGGGGGGAAATTAAGCAATAAGCAGCCAGTATGTCTGGTGGGCAAATGTTCATTTCCCAACCTACTATGGCGACTTCAGAGATTTTGAAACAGATATGATGACATTTCACTCACCTTAAAGTTGATCTCTTGCTCTTTGCAGCAGGACGCACAGTTGAGCAGCAATACAGCAAGAGCCACTAACACCGCCAGAGACAACAGCAGCGAGACGGTAAGAGAGACATCAATGTCTCCAGCAGACTCTTCTGAACAAACAAAGTCACCTGATTAAAGCTCAATGTGTTACAGACTGCATGAATGTTAAAGGAGTGATAATATAGTAGATGGATTCCTTGTGTAGTATACACCATTATTTTTAATTAGACTAGAATCAATTTAATCACATCTGTTCTTAAAGGGAACATGACAAATGTTTCTTAATCTTTTGTACTATAAAAATACACTGTAAGTTTCAGAACTGAAAACATCCTCCTCAATAGAAAAAGAGCATTTGTTTAAACCAAGCTGCAAAAATGGCTTGTTTGGAATTCGGGACCAAATAGATCTGCACATGCAATGCCTATTTTATATCACTGCACCCTTGGCCCCACCCACTGGTGCTCAGTCAGTCACACAGGTGAAGAGGAGAGAGATGGGCCTGTCATGGAAGATTCATCCAAAGTGGACTTACACAGGACACTTTCATGCGCCTGTCTGGATTTAAATGTTTTTCTACATAAACGTGCACTAGATGAACAGCTTTGACCGTTATCATACATCTCGTGCCACTTAATGTCAAGTTATAACTCTAAAAAGGATCCCCCTTTATGTTTCATTCAGCTGCGCTGTCTTGCTGTTGTGCTGTTTTGAAGGCATCCTGGACCGTTTTTACACCCATCTGTGCTATTCTTAATTGTTGGTCTTTTGCAAACATGGACATTTTTGATGGAGTATTGATTCCTTTCCGCACAACAATGGCAATATGCGCTGCGTTTTAAGAGCGTACAAGCCCAACTTTTAAAAACGCATCTCATTCTGCTGCTGCCACTGAATGGGTGAAACACACGCAGTCCTGTGTGTAAACAAAACATGGAAGATGTGATATGTGAAGACCATTGTCTCTGCTTTGGCCTGTTGAAGAACACAACATCATGGATTGTAGTACAGTCACAATATGATTCAAGCTTTGCAAAGGAATTTTTATTGAAGGATGGGGCAGTTAAAACACTATTGGACTGCAAATCTGTAAGAAAATAATTGTATTCGTGAATATTTCATATGTCATGATTGTTTGATAGTGTATAGTGCTTGAGCGAACTGGTTTGATACATTCAGATGAAATGTGTTGGGGTATGTAATGTTTTAACTCAGAAATGTAGTTTTATAATGTTGTGTGGATTTTGTTCATTTTCTACAGATTGCGTTTAAAATATAGCTGTATTGGAATGGCTGAATGATGTTAGCCAATCATAACAGTGGGAGGGGACTAGGTAGCTCAGCGAGTATTGATGCTGACTAACACCCCTGGAGTTGCGAGTTAGAAACCAGGGCATGCTGAGAGACTCCACCCAGGTCTCCTAAGCAACCAAATTGGCCCGGTTGCTAGGGAGGGTAGAGTCACATGGGGTAACCTCCTCGTGGACGCTATAATGTGTGGTTCTCGCTCTCGGTGGGGCATGTGGCGAGTTGTGGGTGGATGCCGTGGAGAATAGCGTGGGCCTCCACAAGCGCAACGTCTCCGCGGTAACGCACTCAACAAGCCACGTGATAAGATGCATGGATTGACGGTCTCAGACGCGGAGGCAACTGAGATTCATCCTCCGCCACCCGGATTGAGGCGAGTCACTACACCATCACGAGGACTTGGAGTGTATTCGGAATTGGGCGTTCAAAACTGGGGAAAAACAGTGTTCACAAAAAACAGTGGACATTTGTATTGAAGTCTTAAAGAGCCAGTGGCCAGATTCACAAAATGTTCTTAAGAAATTTCTTCTTAACTACCATTTTCTTCTTCATTTGTAACTTAAGAAAAAAAGTTAAGAATATTTTGCATTCCTGAAAAAAAAAAAACATCTTAAGAAAGTTCTTATCTTTTTTCTTAAGACTGTTCTTAAGAGAAAAACTTAAGCAGCTTTCAAATTCTCGTAAAAAAAATAAAAATAAAAAAATCTTAAATATCGTCATAAATAACATCTTAAAGTTAGGATAACCTCACAGTTGTCTTAAATTTTAAAAGATGTTTAATGAATTTACTGGGTTTTTCATGTGGAGTCTTTACATAGAAATGTTATTTTAGACCGAAAAACGTTTTTGACTGTTTTGTGATTAATTCTATTTTCAATTTCAGCTTGTAAACCATGTAAATGTCATCACCAAATTCAAACAATAAATGTTGTTTTGAAGCTTCTTAATGTGGTGACCAATCATGCTAATTCAAACGGATGCGCTGCATATAGCGCTCTCTCTCTCTACGATCTTTAATGTTCATAGAAACATAATAATTATAACATCAGAACGCTGAGACTTTCTTTTTAACCCCCCATCCACATCTCTATCGGAGTTGGGCACAGTGGAGACAGGCTCCACCACCTTTTCCCATTTACCCGCCTCTTAATTTCCAACGTGATATAATTATCAAGCTTCCCAAGGAGAACTTTTTCCTCGCAGTAATTTCTTCAACAAGAACATCAAGCTCTTGTCTACTATAGTTTTTGTTTCTTTTCTTGTCCTCCATATCAAATGAAAAGTTATCAAATGGTTAGCAGCAAGTACATTTTCCTATGACAGTTAATGTCGTTAAACTAACACATCTCACGCACTTTACACTCAAAAGAATGATCGCGAGGTGCATGCTACTTAAAAAAAAAAAGATTAGATACATTTATCGTTACAATTTACCAGCATTGAAGAATTGAATTTGTTGTAGGCTATTAGACAAGGCAACTCCATGAGCAGGCTGATCAGACAATGTCAAAGCCTGTCTTTTTATTCTTAAGAAAAAAATTAAGATGTTCTTAAGAAAATATTTGAGAACTTAAGAATTTTTCAAGAATTGCACTTAGGAACGTTCTTGCGAACTTCTTATAATTTATCCTAAGAACTTTCTTCATTTTTTTTCTTAAGAACATTTTCGTGAATCCGGCCCCAGACACCTTAAAACAGAGCATTTCAGACAGAGGGCCAGAGACAGGGTGGAAAATTATTATATAATGACTAAATTATAATTGTTTTGGTCCAAAAATACAAACAGTCACAGCAGCAGGGTACAATTTAATTGTGTTGCGACAAACATTCACTCTCAGCGTAAATAGGCCTTAACAAGGTAACCAAGGAAAACTGTTCTCAATTAATCTCTCTCTTTGAAGGATTATAGGATGAGTCTGGTCTCTCAGCAATTTGCAGCTAAACTATTGGTGAACATTCTGCCATGGATGTGTCTGACAACAGTTAGGAAGTCAGTGTTGAAAGGCTGGATCAGCATCGCCACCTGTTCTGTCACCACACTAGCATTAACACTGCTCTCCATTCCACTCATCAAAACAAAAAATCTCTCCTGGGGTCACAACAGAAGGCAGTATAATTGGTTGCAAAAGATTCTCAAGGCAGGTGAGGTCAGTAACACAGATCTGAGATCAGATGAGCTGGACCAGCAGTGTCATGTGTGTGTTTGTCCTGCTAACACAGTAGTTTGTCTTGTGCAATTAGCCAACAAGGACTTATATCAATGACTTACATGTTAACGCAGATCTTTCAGCAGTGGTTGGCATGATCTCCAATAATAGTAATAAATGTTGCACCAGTAACCCTATAGCCAGTATATAGCCCTGTATAAAAAGCCATTTTAAACATTTATTCCATTTAAGATGGTTTAGTGTACTTAGACAGGGTCTAACTCTTGTTCTGCAAAACTCCCATCACATTCACAGTTAAGAGGAGTCATATTTGAAATCCTGCAGCATCAAGGAGGATCTTTTGGTGCTCATTGCCCAACCCAAACTAGGGCTGGCTGGGTATATATATATTCAAAATATTTACAATTTATCTGTGATGATTTGAATATTGCGATGGATTTAATTAGCGCTGCAGGATAAATCAGCGGCAAATGTATTGGGAAAATCTAATAATTATCACCTCGCTAATGGTATTATGGCTGATATATTCCCCAAAAATGTATTATGGTTATATATAGTCCCATATATATGGTATCATTGCAAAGAAAACTTTTCAAATTTTCTTTTTCTGATTTGACATTATATCATGTCACCTGTAGCTGAATAACATTTTCTGTTGATTCAACAAAGCAATCAAACGTTATAGCATTTCAAAAATAATAAATCCTAGTGTAGCCTCTCCAAACAAATAAAACATAATAATTGTACATAAGTATTACTTACACATGCAAACACAACAATGACTAAAGGTTTGCAAAGCATGCAGACATTATTTTAGTAATGAGATTTCACAGAATTTAATTCTGTGCCATTTGAGTCATCACTGAGTCTGTGTTTTGTACTTGGCGCCATCTCCTGGTGGCCATATGTAACAGTCACCAATCACATTTCTCTCTGCCCTAATATGGATGATCTTTGCACCGATCTGAACCCAATCCAATTGGTTTAGCGATGAAGTCATCAGATCCAGGAAAGCTAACGTGTTTTCAGCCAGACTGCAAGCCAGATGGCTGTTTGCACATTGTGCTTGATGTCAATAATCTAATGATCTATGCCTCTGATTACCTTGTGCATGGGCTCCTTCGAAAGATAATCACATCCTCTAAGTAATGGTATGTGATATAATACATTTTGTTTGATTTTCATGAAGCGAAACACGGCATATAAGCAACACCTTTTCACATGAAACATACACGCATACACAATATACACAATACACACACACACATGCAAATACACATGCTCCATGAGAATTTTGCAGATTTCCACAGAACAAAGATCTACAATCTTTGGACTGTAACTTGTTTGTGTGTTCACCTAAACTCCTTGGTGCAGAGTCAAATGACTCAAAGAACTAACCTTGCAATTACACAGAGAGCTCGGGGACATACATGAGACACCAGTTGTTAAGTAACCAGGAGAGATGTGACCCAGGCAAATAAAATAAACCAGGGACAAGTTAGGCTAGCTTGATTTGCCCACTAACACTGTAAAGTAACAATCAAATGTGCAGGACAAAATTTAAAAACCAAAATTAAGAGATTGAACTAAATTACATCCAACACTTTAACCTGCGGTTATTTTTTTACATACAACATCAAACTAGATACCTTAAGCTAACCAAGTGCTACATATACAACAAATCTTGAAGTGGCGAGTTACCAAACATGCAGTTTTATCTCTAGCAACCAACAAATGTTTCCTCCATCGGCCAGGAGGTTAGACAGCATGATAGATTGCAATTTACAAATAAAGAATGATGTGAAAACCACATTTTATGTAAACCATAAACAAAACAAAACAAAAAAAACAAAGGAGAGTGATGCAAAGCAATGGAAAGTTGGTCACAATCCTGTGTCCATCATAATAATATTTTCATGTGCCATGACTTCAGTAAAAGGTAAAAATGCTATTCTTGGGGTCATGAGATGTTGTCTCTTTGGACACTAATCTTTATTTATGGGCAGTCTCAGTAATAATTTATGATTCTGACACAATTACATTATCTTTTCTTCCGAAATGCACCTTAAAGACAGTTTGTGCTATATGTCGTTAAAGGAATATTCTGACTTAAATACAACAAATTGAACATGACAGGAAGATTGTGAAGATTATAAATGACCTGATCTGCAAATAATTTCCATATGCATACTGCCATTTTAGACAAATGATAAGAATATTATATTGTGTAAATGTATTATTTTTACCCCATTGGCATATTTAGTTACATAAAAACTGACTAGGTAAAATAATTATAAATTTACACCTGGATGACGATAAGTGATGCACCAAAATTCTTGTGCGAAACCAAAAATTCTGAACACATTGGGCCAAAACTGATGATTTTGATTATTCTAAATTAGACTTTGTTTGGAGTAATTAAATTCTAAATGTTATTATTAAGAAAGCACCAGAAACCATTTTTCTATAAAATTTCATTATAAAATAGAGTAGACAGAAATGAATTACATACAAATAATGTGGATGAACTTCTGGTTAAGAATAACCAATGTCATTCCTGTGAGTCAGCTCTATGTCAACCGTGATTACAGATAGTTATGACTCTTCCCTGCCAAGTACCTTTTTGGAATCCTCGTGCAGATCAAAGAGAAATTAAAGCGGGTTTATTTTTAGCAGAGTTGAAAATTATACACAAATTTGCACAGATGAGGCATCATGACCTAGTGGTTAGCACACAAGCTTCGACACATTGAGCTGAAGTGCTCTTATAAGCATCACAACCTAATTATGCCAGTGAAACTCCTAAAATCAGATGGAATCAAAGCATTTCCTATGATTGGGACGTAAAGTAGCAGTATTTGATGTGAAAATGTAACAAGACAATGTGAAAAATTCCGATGTTCTCAGGATAGAGTGTCAAGAATATGGAGTGAGATCAATAACAAAGGTTTATGGTCTGGTACGTTTACATGCATGGCTATAATCAAGCTACGGCAGGTTTATGCCTAGTCGAGCTACAGTCTTCATCTGTATGTCCAAGTATAGGCAACTTAACACAATGCATAATGCAATATTTGAAGGGTGTCAGCTAGAGGCAGACCGATATATAGGTTTTACAGATTAATCTGCACCAATAGTTGCTTTTTGGAACGATCAGCTATCGGAAAAAACCTATGTTGATAGTTTTTTCATCATTTCGTCGTTTCAAAATAAGAGTCCCCGGTGTGTTTTGGGCTTGTTTATACTTAAATGTCTTGCGTTATGCACCAAATCGTAATTTTTTGTCTGGTTACTATTGGGATTTTGTGTTGAACAAAAAACTGCATCTGGGATTTTATTCATTTTCAACACACTGGCAGCCAAACGTTTTGGAATAATATACAGATTCTGCTGTTTCATAAGGAAACTGGTACTTTAATTCACCAAAGTGGCATTCAACTGATCACAAAGTATAGTCAGGACATTGCTGATGTAAAAAAATGAAAAAAGTCATTTTTAATCAAATCTAGACGGGCCCCATTTCCAGCAGCCATCACTCCAACAACTTATCCGTGAGTAATCATGCTAAATTGCTAATTTGGAACTAGAAAATCACTTGCCATTATATCAAACACAGCTGAAAGATATTTGGTTTGTTAAATGAAGCTTAACATTGTCTTAGTGTTTGTTTTTGAGTTGCCACAGTATGCAATAGACTGGCATGTTTTAAGGTCAATATTAGGTCAAAAGAAACAGCTTTCTCTAGAAACTCGTCAGTCAATCATTGTTTTGAGGAACGAAGGCTATACAATGCTTGAAACTGACAAAAAACTGAAGATTTCATACAAAGGTGTACACTACAGTCTTCAAAGACAAAGGACAACTGGCTCTAACAAGGACAGAAAGAGATGTGGAAGGCCAGATGTACAACTAAACAAGAGGATAAGTACAGTGCATCCGGAAAGTATTCACAGCGCTTCACTTTTTCCACATTATGTTACAGCCTTATTCCAAAATTGATTAAATTCATTATTTTCCTCAAAATTCTACAAACAATACTACAAAAAAAATAAAAAAAATCACATGTACATAAGTATTCACAGCCTTTGCTCAATACTTTGTTGAAGCACCTTTGGCACCAATTACAGCCTCAAGTCTTTTTGAGTATGATGCTACAAGCTTGGCACATCTATTTTTGGGCAGTTTCTCCAATTCTTCTTTGCAGGACCTCTCAAGCTCCATCAGGTTGGATGGGGAGCGTCCGTGCACAGCCATTTTCAGATCTCTCCAGAGATAATCAATCGGGTTCAAGTCTGGGCTCTGGCTGGGCCACTCAAGGACATTCACAGAATTGTCCCGGAGCCACTCCTTTGTTATCTTGGCTGTGTGCTTAGGATCGTTGTCCTGTTGGAAGATGAACCTTCGCCCCAATCTGAGGTCCAGAGCGCTCTGGAGCAGGTTTTCATCAAGGATGTCTCTGTACATTGCTGCATTCATCTTTCCCTCGATCCTGACTAGTCTCCCAGTTCCTGCCGCTGAAAAACATCCCCACAGCATGATGCTGCCACCACCATGCTTCACTGTAGGGATGGTATTGGCCAGGTGATAAGCGGTGCCTGGTTTCCTCCAGGCATGACGCTTGCCATTTAGGCCAAAGAGTTCAATCTTTGTTTCTCATGGTCTGAGAGTCCTTCAGGTGCCTTTTGGCAAACTCCAGGCAGGCTGTCATGTGCCTTTTACTGAGGAGTGGCTTCCGTCTGGCCACTCTACCATACAGGCCTGATTGGTGGAGTGCTGCAGAGATGGTTGTTGTTCTGGAAGGTTCCCCTCTCTCCACAGAGAAACGCTGGAGCTCTGTCAGAGTGACCATCGGGTTCTTGGTCACCTCCCTGACTAAGGCCCTTCTCTCCCGATCGCTCAGTTTGGCCAGGCGGCCAGCTCTAGGAAGAGTCCTGGTGGTTCCAAACTTCTTCCATTTACGGATGATGGAGGCTACTGTGCTCATTGGGACCTTCAATGAAGCAGACATTTTTCTGTACTCTTCCCCAGAACTGTGCCTCGATACAATCCTGTCTCGGCGGTCTACAGACAATTCCTTGGACTTCATGGCTTTGTTTCAATCAAGTTGTAGAAACATCTCAAGGATGATCAGTGGAAACAGGATGCACCTGAGCTCAATTTTGAATGTCATGGCAAAGGCTGTGAATACATATGTACATGTGTTTTTTTTTATTTTTAATAAATATGCAAAGATTTCAAAAAAACTTCTTTCACGTTGTCATTATGGGGTATTGTTTGTAGATTTTTGAGGAAAATAATACATTTAATCCATTTTGGAATAAGGCTGTAACATAAAATGTGGAAAAAGTGAAGCGCTGTGAATACTTTCCGGATGCACTGTACATCAGAGTCTCTAGTTTGAGAAATAGATGCCTCACATGTCCTCAGCTGACAGCTTCATTGAATTCTACCTGCTCAACACCAGTTTCATGTACAAGTGTAAAGAGAAGACTCAGGGGTGCAGGCCTTATGGGAAGAATTGCAAAGAAAAAGCCACTTTTGAAACAGAAAAACAAAAAGAAAGGTTAGAGTGGGCAAAGAAACAGACATTGGACAACAGATAATTGGAAAAGAGTGTTATGGATCTTAACCCCATTGAGCTTTTGTGGGATCAGCTAGACTGTAAGGTGTGTGAGAAGAGCCCAACAAGACAACCACATCTGTGGCAAGTGCTACAGGAAGCGTGGGGTGAAATGTCATTATCTAGGTTTGCTAGTCCGTCTTTGCAACAAACAAAAAACACCGGTACGATTGATCGAACTACACCGGTATGATTGATGGACTACAAAATAGGGGTAGATGATATTAATAATTTTTCTAATTATTGGAATTGTTATTTTGTCTGATCTGATTGCCAATAAATTTTCAAATGTGCTCCGTTGGCTCTGATGCCACTGCCTCTCTCTGAAAGGTTACTTCTCGTAATCTGGCTCAATGTACCACCCACAGTATTATCGGATTGGTTATGTCACGAGCAAATGGCCAATCAACACTGTTCTCCGTATTAGTGTAGGAGAGGTGGGAAAGAGGAAAGCAGCGAGAGAAAGATGCATCACTGAGAGGACAAGCTGTTTTCAAAGGTAATAATGCGGAAACTGAAGTTGCAATAAACATAACAATACTCTATGCCAGCGGTCACCAATTAGCAGACGGTGGTCCAGACCCCAGATTTGTTCCATTTGGACCGTGAGACATCATGACAACGGTTGCCCCATCTCACCGTTTCTACACTTTAGGTTAGCAGCGCGACAAAATAAAAGAGCGGTGTACAAGTGCTCCGGGTCACTGATCTTTCAGCACTATATACTTGCATATTTTTCTCTAGCACCGAATATGCTTCATTAATGCCCTTCCTTGCTCCACACGCACTGCCTCTCTCAGAGTTTTTAATATAACCTGCAGCAGTGCTCAATGCATCATACAGTATCATGACCAAGATGAATGATCTATCAATGTATGAATCAAATTCACTCTGAAAGTCGTCACAGTTTTCCATGCATCATTTTTATTAGGCTATACCCATGTATGTGGTTACAGACAAATGATTTAGAACAGTGTAATCGCTCATAGAAACTTTTAACTTCTCCCTCTTGCCTGCTCTCGACTCCAGTATCTCGCACAGTCACTGCATGGAGACGGATGACGTAAGCTCCACTGTCTTCACTCTCATTGGTACTCGCTTCCGAATGTCGCTTGTCATTTGCATAGTTAAACTTTTCTCAACTTTGTCTTGTCGCTCGCCACAGCGACCTCTGTCGCCAACGGTCACTGTCGCTTGTGTCGCCGGTAGTCGCTTAACTTTCATTGAAAATTAATGGGATCATATCGCTTTGTCGCTCTATGTGGCCGGCGGTGTGAGCAGGGCTTAAATGTAAATACATGGATCTGTTCCAAATATGCTGTGTGAGCCTGCATTGATGTTGTATAGGCCTAGATATGGATATATCCTGTCTGTGCCTGTATTATTATTTTTTACTTAAACTGTTAATCATGCTTTAATAATTCAAAGTACGCTTGAATAAATCTTCCTTTTTACTGTAGTGCATAAATCTCAAAATGTGATTCTGGGTGAATACGACTCTAAATGATGGAGCAGGTCAAAAATGCAGCAGCTTAAAGAGCATAAACACAAGTCGCCACCTCTGACAACAATGACACAAATACGTCTCCGGTCACTATTATTCCTTTTGTGAAAAACAGCTGACAACAAACGCAAAACACCAAGTCTTTACACAAGTTTACAGCTGCAAGCAGCAAAAAATGTCTGCGAGTATCACATATTGCTAAATATATTAATAAATTGTCAACCATCACAATTTCAAAAGTGACTCCTGTATTCTGTACACACATAGAATAGAGGATTCATTTAAATGTGGTTGTCACTTACTAAACTTAGCAGTGTGTATGTGGCCACTGTTTACCTGTTAATTTTTCACCTTTTATCAGATACTTCTATTCACAGTGATTTACAGTAAATGTATTATGGAGACAATCCACCTGGAGTAAACTGAGGTAAAATGTCTTGATCAAGGGCACAATGGTCATAGTTCATGGATCAGCCCTTACAGAGTCTGAACTTACAACCTTTTGATTAGCAGCCCAGTTCTTTAACCACTTGGCTTCACCACCCAATTGTGCAGAAAGGAGGTCAGATGGTTAATTATTAAAAAAAATGGTGGCTTATTCCTGAGACGGTTTAAGACATTAAGAACATGTTAAGGAAGTCTTAATAAAAATAATAAAAAAAATAATAGTTTTTTTTGATGAAATCTTAATAAAAGCTTTCATCAAAATAAGCTGGCCAAACATGACAGCCCTTACGTTTATGATCAGGACATGTAAAATACATCTAACGTCAACTTACACGAGCAAGGCAGGGTTGAGCTAGAGTGCATTGCATATGTCTTGAAACAGAGTAAATCAATAACACCGCTGCACTGAAAATTAAGCAAGCAATGGCCAAAAGGTCAATGCATCACATGAGAAAGTGAAACTAAAAAGAAATCAGGGTTTCAGCTCAGTAAGTATAAGGGTTACTGTAGAAAAGAGGTGGGCAGTATGACCAAAATCTTCTATCACAATATGATTAACTGTTTATCACAGTAACCGTATATACCACAATGTAGTTATCCTTGGCTGGAAATTCAATATAACCATGTGATAATGCCCATTTGTCAATAATCCAATAAATTAAACTATATATTACTTTATAATTATATAGAGCACATTAAGTACAACTTATAGTGAAAACTTAAAGAAATAGTAAAAATGAAATTTATCTCATTATTCACTTACCCTGATGCCATCCCAGATGTGTATGACTGTCTTTCTTCAGCAGAACACAAATGAAGATTTTTAGAAGAAAACAGAGCTCTGTCAGGTCCTCATAATGCAAGTACATGGGTGCCAGCACTTTGATGGTCCAAAAGTCATATTTAGGCAGCATAAAAGTAATTCACTTGACTCCAGTCGGTCAGTGAATGTCTTCTGAAGCAAATCGATACGTTTGTGTAAAAAATAAATGGATAATTAAAATGTTTTTATCTTTTAAAAAGTGCTTCCTGCCAGCAGCTGATGCATCACGTAGCTGTCGCGTAATGCAAGCGTGTCGTCGAGTTCACACGAGAATTTGGAAGTGGCGCTTACAACAGAAGAACGAACATCACATGAGAGTTTGGCCATTTCAAACAGCATCAGAGCCCTAGATGGAAGTGCCTATTTAAAGTTAAAAACGTTTTAATTATCAACTTACATAAACCTATTGATTTGCTTCAGAAGACATTCATTGATCGACTGGAGTCACATGGATTACTTTGATGCTGCCTAAATGTGAACTTTTGGACCGTCAAAGTGCTGGCACCTGTGTAAGTGCTCTATCTTCTTCTAAAAATCTTCATTTGTGTTCTGCTAAAGAAAGACAGTCATACACATCTGGTATGGAATCAGGATAAATGAATAATGAGAGAATTTTCATTTTTGGGTGAACTATTCCTTTAAATTGCTCTCATTATAATAGCTACATGAAGCTGTCTATACTACAAGAGAGTTTACAGAGAAGACTATAGCTTTCTGCTTGGTGTTGGATTTTTAATATACCACAGTATAGCAGAAAAGATTGATACGCTTCAACTGTTGCATGGTATGTACCATCGTATTACCCAGCGCTACTGTGGTACAATTGAGTGATGTCTTGATCGTTACTGTCGGTCAGTGCTGGTGCTGTAGATTGAACTCCTGCTCTTCTGCTGAGTGGCATGTAGTGGGCAGTTGCAGGATCACCTCCCCATTTGTTGTTCTTATCTGACTCATGGGTTTATATCATGACT
Source organism: Myxocyprinus asiaticus (assembly GCF_019703515.2). Classification (NCBI taxonomy): domain Eukaryota; kingdom Metazoa; phylum Chordata; class Actinopteri; order Cypriniformes; family Catostomidae; genus Myxocyprinus; species Myxocyprinus asiaticus. The sequence continues at coordinate 41,435,548 of NC_059357.1, forward strand.
TGGCAAGCATCACAAATTATTCAACTACTTCACAGGCCAATAAACACCAAGCTGCCAGCTCTTATTTTGGTTCTCTTGCATAATAAAGTGATCTTCACTTGCACAGAAGTGGAGATGACCCAACTGGACACAGTAGTGTATTCTCAAATTGTCCTGTGTGTGGATAGAGTAGACAGGTGCTTTAACTCCACAGCTGTTAGTGCTGACCAGAGTCCGTTTGACATCACAGTTGGGTTCGTTTGGTTGGCGTGAAGTAGGTTTTCCAAATTTGCTCATGTGAACTCTGGTACGGTTCACAGCTGGCATGAAACCAATTAAAATCCTGTTCCATCCCTATAAGATGAGTATTACCCCCAATGGGTTCCTCAAGCCATTTTTATTTCTATTTGAAACATCAAACAGGCTGTAGTAAAAGATTGGCACTATGAACAAGTGTGTTTATATTTGCTAAAATTACAAACTTTATCCGGCTCAACCTCTTCTGCTAGACTGCTCATGTGTTATGATTGGGTACAAGCAGTATGATACTGCAAAAGTCCAAATGAAAACAAACAATGATGCTTAAAGGAATAGTTCACCCAAAAATGAAAATTTGCTGAATTTACTCACCCTCAGGCCATCCAAGATGTATCTGAGTTTCTTTCTTCATCAATTCAGAATTTAAGACTTTTAGGATTTCCGGCCTCCTCCTCTAAACAATGCAAGTGAATGTCCTCCATTTTTTGACGGTCCAAAATGCATATTTAGGGTGCATCAAAATAATCCATCGACTCCGGTCGACAAATAAAGTTTTTCTTAACCCAAACGATTTATTATTTTGAGAAACAAAACAATATTTATATACTTTTTAACTACAAATGTTCACTTCCGTACATCTATGTGACGTGCGCTCATAAGAGGGATGACGTAAGCTCGTTGGTAAGGTCACGTGTCACGTGGAGGAGGAGTCAGGAAGCGCGTCATTGTTTAAATTGTTTTTTTTTTTAATTATTATTATTTGGAAATGATTTTTATTTTATTTTTTTATATTGTTTTGAAATTGTTTTGGACTGTTTTGGTTTGTGAATGGCACAAGTTTCTCTTGTAAACAATGACGCGCTTCCTGACTCCTCCACATGACGCGTGACCTTACCAACGAGCTTACGCCATCCCTATCATGATTTGTAGTTAAAAAGTATATAAGTATTGTTTTGTTTCTCAAAATAATCAATCGTTTGGGTTCAGAAGATCTTTATTTATCGACTGGAGTCATGTGGATTATTTTGATGCACCCTAAATATGCATTTTTGGACCGTTAAAAAATGGAGGACATTCACTTGCATTGTTTAGAGGAGGAAATTAAATCCTAAAAGTCTTATATTTTGTTTTGATGAAGAAAGAAACGCCGATACATCTTGGATGGCCTGAGGGTGAGTAAATTATCAGCAAATTTTCATTTTTGGATGAACTATTCCTTTAAGCCACCACGTTTTGTGTGAAACGACAACACCTTTCAAACTGCAGGCAGAGGGTGTTTCAAAGGATGGCTTGGTCTTCTTGAATTTCAAGTCTGTTATTGGGAATTAAGAGGAGCAAGTTGAGTCAAGTCAACTTTCAATAGCACTTCTTCCACATTTAGATCATCTGCATGGAACAATGTGAAACTGCAGTCAGAGCCAAAAGACTGCATACTCACACTCTACACAGCTGACCAGAGAATAGGTGCAAACTGCAATAAAATTAAAGAGAGTAAAATAGAAAGACTGAATGACAACATTCTGCTTAGGGTAGTAAAACTGCACCAGTACGTTGAAAAGAATCAATATGACGAAATGAAATAGTTGATAATACTTAAAACAATAATTCCCAATGTTTAATGCATTTATTTGCTGAATTTGTAATGGTGTAAACATTCACCCTATAGTGGAAGCCTCTGATTTAAACTTCAGTAATAAAAATGCTGTTACGATCGATTAATTTTGGTGAATCAGTTCAGACTGTCCATTTCAATTAATCGATTCACTTTTGATTCAATGATTTGTTTGCATAATTACTCAAATACACTTTTACACCTGTAAACTAGGACTGCAACTAACGATTATTTTGATAATCGACTAATCTAACGAGTATTAGAACGATAATTCAACTATTCTGGTGATTATTGCAATGATTAATCATTAGCTCTTAACCAACTATTCAGCTTGTGCCCTGAATTAAAAGGTTGTATTAAATGATCTTACTGACAATAAAGAGAACAAAATCATTTTTTTTTTTAAATACCTCTAAATGACATTCACTGAATTAAAAGGAAAAAAAAATACTTGGATTTTTATTAAGTTTATTTCATTAACAAATTCACAGCAAAAACAATTCGTATTGTTATCAAGTGTTTTTGATCTAAAAATCCTTAAATATCTTATATGTTGCTTCTCAAGTAAATGTATCTTGTTTTAAGGATTTTTAGATATTTTAAAATACAGTTGTGGCCAAAAATATTGGCACCCTTGGTAAATATGAGCAAAGAAGGCTGTGAAAATTGTCTTCGTTTCATTCAACAAAAAAAAAAAAAATCTTCTAATGGATATCAAATAATTGCAAACACATCACAAGATTTATCATTAAAACAAATATTTGTCAAATATATGTGTGACAAAATGTTTGCACCCTTTTATACAATACTTTGTGCAACTACCCTTTGCCAAGGTACCAGCTTTGAGTCTTCACCTATAATGCCTAATTAGGTTGGAGAACACATGGCAAGGGATCTGAGACCATTCCTCCATACAGAATCTCTACAGAACCTTCAAATTCCGAGGTCCACGCTGGTGGATTCTCCTCTTCAGTTCACCCCCCAGTTTTCTATGGGGTTCGGGTCAGGGGACTAGAATGGCCATGGCAGAACCTTGATTTTGTGGTCAGTGAACCATTTTTGTGTCGTGTGTATTTTGATGTGTGTTTTTGATCATTGTCCTGCTGGAAGATCCAACCACGGCCCATTTTAAGCTTTCTGGCAGAGGCAGTCAGGTTTTGATTTAGTATCTGTTGGTATTAGGGTTGCGCACTATCTTGCGTACTAACGAAATATCACGATACCAAAAAATTTCAACCGGTATGATATCATCTTTTTGTTAATTTCAGTACCATATTAAAGTATGCTGCCGTTAGCAAAATGTAATGCAATGTGGAAGTTTTGAAATCAGACCATTTGAAAGTAATAATAAAAAAGCCTCTATATGGCCAAGCGTGATCATTAAACAGCAGAATAATGTTATTTAATGAAATACAGTAACATGTGCTTCGCGCCACAGTATAAATAAGAGGCGCCTCTCTGCCCTGTCATCTCCACACACACACAGGCATGCATACGAACACACACACAAGCACGCACACAAACTACTGTGAAACTACTTCAAAGAGTTCTCATCAAAAAAATCCTCCACGTGCACAATGACAGCTTTGCAGATCCTTGGCATTCTAGCTGTCAGTTTGTCCAGATACTCAGGTGACATTTCACCCCACACTTCCTGTAGCATTTGACATAGATGAATGTCTTGTTGGGCACTTCTCACACACCTTACAGTCTAGCTGATCCCACAAAAGCTCAATGGGGTTAAGATCCATAACACTCTTTTCCAATTATCTGTTGTCCAATGTCTGTGTTTCTTTGCCCACTCTAACATTTTCTTTTTGTTTTTCTGTTTCAAAAGTGGCTTTTTCTTTGCAATTCTTCCCATAAGGCCTGCACCCCTGAGTCTTCTCTTTACTGTTGTACATGAAACTGGTGTTGAGCGGGTAGAATTCAATGAAGCTGTCAGCTGAGGACATGTGAGGCATCTATTTCTCAAACTAGAGTCTCTGATGTACTTATCCTCTTGTTTAGTTGTACATCTGGCCTTCCACATCTCTTTCTGTCCTTGTTAGAGCCAGTTGTCCTTTGTCTTTGAAGACTGTAGTGTACAGGCATTTCAAGCATTGTATAGCCTTCATTCCTCAAAACAGTGATTGACTGACGAGTTTCTAGAGAAAGCTGTTTATTTTGACCTAATATTGACCTTAAAACATGCCAGTCTATTGCATACTGTTGCAACTCAAAAACAAACATAAAGACAATGTTAAGCTTCATTTAAAGAACCAAATATCTTTCAACTGTGCTTGATATAATGGCAAGTGATTTTCTAGTATCAAATTAGCAATTTAGCATGATTACTCAAGGACTAGGTGTTGAGTGATGGCTGCTGGAAACTTGGCCTGTCTAGATTTGATCAAAAATTACTTTTCCCAAATAGTGATGGTGCTGTTTTTTACATCAGTAATGTACTGACTATACATTGTGATCAGTTGAATGCCACTTTGGTGAATTAAAGTACCAACTTCCTTCCAAAACAGCTAAATCTGTACATTATTCCAAACTTTTGGCTGCCAGTGTGTGTGTATGTATGTGTGTATATATATATATATATATATATATATATATATATATATTTGATTAAAGCTGTACAGTATGTATTTGATTAAATGCAATTTGATCATAACATTTAATTAAAATATTTAACATGGAATCCAGAAAATTTAAACAGAAAGTCTTAATTTATATCTATAAGACTTTATGCAGTTCTTTTAGACAAGTAATTTTCTGTGTAATTTCATCAAAAATCTGAGGTTTTTTTAATTTGTTGCCTAAGTATCGAGTTAGTATCGATACCGAGGTACCAGGGCTGGTATCGTACCGAAGCCAAAATTTTGGTATCGGAGCAATTCTAGTCGGTATTTGATAGAGTCCATGATGCCATGCATCCAAACAAGATGTCCAGGGCCTCTGGCATAAAAACAGCCCCACAACATTAAAGATCCAGCACCACATTTAACCGTGGGCATTGAGTACTTCATCTCTGTGTGCGCCAAACCCATCTCTGGTGTTTGCTGCCAAAAAAAGCATCTGACCATAGAACCGGGTCCCATTTGAAGTTCCAGTAGTGTCTGGCAAACTGAAGATGCTTGAGTTTGCTGCTGGATGAGAGCAGAGGCTTTTTCTTGAAACCCTCCCAAATATCGTGTGATGTAGGTGACGTCTTATTGTAGTTTTGGAGAGTTTCTGACCCCAAGAGCCAACTAATTTCTGCAATTCTCCAGCTGTGATCCTTGGAGAATTTTTGGTCACTCGAACCATCCTCCTCACCATGCTTGGAGACAATACAGACACACTTCCAGGCCAATTCTTAACATATCTAGTTGATTGGAACTTGTTAATTATTGCTCTGATGTTGGAAATGGGCAGTTTCAATGCATTAGCTATTTTCTTATGGTCACTTCCCATTTTGTGAACTTTTGCTATACATCATAACTATATACTTTGGTCTTACCCACTGTGGCTTGCATGTTACCTCACATAAATGAACTGGCTGAAATGGCTGAACAATTTCATGTACCTTGTCACTCAGGTGTACTAAAAAAATGTAAAATATGAATGGGAATATACTTCAGATATATTTTACTCAAAAGAATTTCTAGGGTTTTTTTCCCCCTTTTCAATTAGTTTACTTCAATTAAAGGTTACATTTTAGTGAATATTTTGAAATAAAGATCAAAAGGATAAACAATAAAGACATTTTTCCACAGCCTTCTTATATTTACCAAGGGTAACTGTATTAAAATATACTAAATATCACATTCAACATTTTCCGATAACAATTTTTTTCTTCTGCAGTATAGCTCCTAAAGTAAATGTAAGAAATTTTAGATATCTATATTGGAAAACAAACCAAAAAAGACAAATGAGCAGTCCAGTGAGCAGCAGTTCTGCAGACGGAAACGCCTTGTTGATGAGAGAGGTAAAAGGAGAATAACCAGACTGGTTTGAGTTGAAAGAAAGGCTACAGTAACTCAGATAAACACTCTTTCGGGTTCCACTTCTGTCAGCCAAGCAATGGTCAGCATTTGACTGATACTAAACATACAGTACTGATGTTTAAGCTATTTATTGTATTTTTATTTATTCTTTATTTTAATGGTCAGCATTTGACTGATACTAAACAGTACTGATGTTTATTTAGCTATTTATTGTGTTTTTATTTATTCTTTATTTTAATGGTCAGCAATTGACTGATACTAAACAGTACTGATGTTTATTTAGCTATTTATTTTATTCTTATTTATTATTTATTTAAATGGTCAGCATTTGACTGATCCTAAACATACAGTACTGATGTTTATTTAGCTATTTATTTTATTTTTATTATTCTTTATTTAAATGGTCAGCATTTGACTGATACTAAACATACAGTACTGATGTTTATTTAGCTATTTATTTTATTTTTATTTATTCTTTATTTTAATGGTCAGCATTTGACTGATACTAAACATACAGTACTGATGTTTATTAAGCTATTTATTGTGTTTTTATTTATTCTTTATTTTCTCAGTGTTCATTTGTAGAATTTGTTGACAATGTATAATAATGTCAAATGTTCTTTGATAAAAATATTTAAGAAAGCAGTCTTCTGAGTACCTTTGCATAGTCATATCGGTGCAAAATCAGTGAACAATCCATAGAAAAGGTCTGTTTTCATTCCAGCTCAAAAATTAACTATATCGGCCACCATATAGGTAATCTGTGAATTGTCCCCCTCTAAAATCGGTATCGGTTGGGCTCTAAACAACACGTCTGGATAACTCACTTCAGGTAAACATCTGATGTTGTTTGAGAAATGTTGTTGACTCAGAATATTATTTAAAAGATCCAGTAATCCACCTCATTGTGTATCTTCAGATTTTGCAAATATCTCATTAGTTCTGTTTTAGCAAGACTCTAAAAGGATGTGCTAAACATTTTATTTTGACAGTTCTGGGTTGCCGCAACTGGAAATGCTTCAGGACCAGACATGCGCAGTATCCAATTCCTTTGATATTGTTTATGTCCTTGAAATGGTCTATTGTGAATATGGTGGGTTTTTTTATCTCTTTGTTTCACTGCTTTACATAATTTGTCAAAAGGAATCACTAGCTAGTTTTTTGTTTATCATATCACAGATAAAAAAAATGTTAAAAAAAATCGCAATATCACATTTTGTCTAAATCGTACAGCCCTAGTTTGTGCATATAAAAGAGAATTATTAGCTAAATACAATTACTTATTGTGTTCATTTACTGAAAAACAGAGTTAAAAACATGCCTTAATCAGATAAATTTATGATCAAATATCAGATTTTATGATGCCTTTCTTGCTAAATTTAGTAAAGGATCATAATCAATCAAACTGTTGTCAGAGCAAATATTTACACCCATAGCCATGACTGTTGACATCAAGTCAGATTACAACCCCTCCCTGGCTTTTTTAAAGGCTGCCATTATGCATCATTATTCTAGGCTACAACAAGTGCACTATGAATATGACAGCTCCATGAAGACCAAGAAACCAAATGAAGAGGCTCCATATGGGATACAGCTATTTGTCAGCTCCGACTGCATTATACTGCCCTGACTGCTACACTCTCTAAATTATCATCGTCAGTACACACTAATTAAACATAAGGCTTCATTGAGAGACGAATGGCCCCAATTATTCTTGACGAAAGATGTCTTTGCAAATGTAAAACTCCCAAACTTCCAAAAAAGCACTAAGAATTACCATGTATTTTTTTTTCTTTTTTTTTTTACATGGTACCAAAATATCATATTGAGTTTTAAAGTGGTCTTTGCCCATTTAAAACTCATCACATGACAATGATCCATCACCACTGATAAGAATGGAATTTCTAGCTTACGCATATACTTACTGTAACTCCTGCTACCTGTAATGAGGAAATAGACCTTGGTCTCACCTGGAGTAACCATTCAAATCCTTCGAGTAACCTATCATATGAGGCCTTTCTTTAATCAAGCAGTGAGTTTTCGCCACTGCCAAAAGTTCGATGACAGTATAAATCACTTAGCAGACTTGCTTTACTATGACCCCAGCCATTTATTAGGACCATTGAGAAAGTCGCCACAACAAATGTGTAGGCCTAATAGACACCTCTTACACACCTATTACATACCTTACAGGTAACCTTGAACAGCTAACATGATCAAATCCACGTATGAATCACAGTTCAAAACAATGATCAAGCTGAGTTAGTTTATTTGTTGATAGTTGTATAGCTTTGCACAATGTCAAGGTGGTTTGTTTATAGGGAGGTCAGCTGTCAACTCACCTACTGACACCACTAACAAAAAAATACCATGGTATTTCTATTGTTTGGGACATGACACTGTGATATAATCATGGTATAATACTATGAAATACCACATTATATGGTATACATTAAAGTTAGGTGGTGTTCTATGGGGAGTTCAGCTGTCATCTCACTTGCTTACACTACTACCAAAAAAAAAAAAAAAAAAAAAAGCACAACGTACCACCATGTTGTTGTTGTTTTTTTGACATGGTATCAAAATATCATATTATTTAGGACATGCACCAATATCACGATAATACCATGTTTCTTTTTTTTGTTTGTTTTGTTTTTTTGACGAGTACCATGTCAATACCATGGTGTATCCACCACAATGCTAGAGTGACAACATGAGTGAAAGCAATAAACAACACACTGCAGTATGTCACTGACAGTGCGCAACATCTTACCTGAGTGTGTGTACGAGACTGGAGCAGCTTGTGCGAGTGTGATGAATCCCAGTAAACACACATACACACCTCCACGAAGAGCCTCCATCATCAGCACTGCCTATAAACGCCTATTACATCTAAATAATTTACGTATAGGACGCCTTAATAGGATCATCTATATACATATATATGTTTGTATCAGTGGTCAAAGAGTCATTTTGTGTGATATTAGTCCTGTGTCGTGTTATGAGCTGTTGCAAACACGACAGTCTGATGATATTGAAGATGCTAAGCTAATGCTAAACGCCACCGGCGTCTTATTTGCTGTTATTTATCATCCTTTAAACTCGCTTGTTTGTTTACTACCTCTCTACGACGACTAAATGCGCGGATGTGTCTTCTCCCAGCATTGTAATATTCCTGCGTTGACAGAAAAATCAAAAGCGCAGTAAACACAGTGGTCCGGCATCAACTATCCATACTAGCGCCATGTTTCGTGACGTCACGCGTCGCGTTCATCAAGCTATAAAATGCCGGTCACGTCACGCGCGGGCGGCGGTGGAAGGAACATAAATTCTTTCGCGCGCGTCCGCCAGCGTTCCTCTGATGAATCACAATGTTATTCACATGTATTAGCTATATGTAATGGCGAAACCTGTATGAGAAGGGAACACTGTTACCGCACTACGGTCAAAACATGCAGTACCATATAGTGTTGTTGTTGTTGTTGTTATGGTAACGGACAACATTTTTCTTAAAAAAACACTGTATAACAACAAACACTTTCCTTTGTTTGTCACTATGCACTGCTAATTTCCCCTGATACATGATTTAATTGCATGCAGTAACAACAGCTACATATTTAGGGCACATTTTGAGTTCCTCCATCAAGAGTTGAAGGAACAGCTTACCCAAAAAATTTAAATTTTCTCATAATTTACTCACTTTCCTGCCATCCCAGATGTGTGTGACTTTATGATTTTTGAAGAATATTTCAGCTCTGTGGGTCCATACAATACAAATGAATGGTGACCAGATATTTCAAGCTCCAAAAAGCAGCATAAAAGTAGTCCATACGACTGCAGTGGTTTAGTATATGTCTTCTGAACCTTCAGAATGTGAAAGTGGAGATTTATAGTAAAAAAGGACTTAAATATTGATCTGTTTCTCACTCACACTGATTGAAACACTTCAGAAGGCACATACTAAACCACTGGAGTCATATGGACTACTTTTATGCTGCTTTTATATGCTTTTGAAGCTTGAAAGGTCTGGTCACCATTCACTTGCATTGTACAGACCTACAGAGCTGAAATATTCTTCTTAAAATCTTAATTTATGTACAGCAGAAAAAAGAAAGTCATATAGATCTGGGATGGCATGAGGGTGAGTAAATGATGAGAGAATTTGTATTTTTGAGTGAACTATCCCTTTAATAAAAAGTGGGGCCTTTAGCCCTGCTCTACCCTTCTTTTAACACAAAAAAGTAAATCTGTTTGTCGATTCTTGTTTGCGACCCTTCAGTGCCATTTTAGGCCTGCAGAAAACACATTGAATAGTATGTTTTATCAAACCATTTTGAAAGTACAGCTAACGAAGAAAATCAAGCGAAACTCTAAAGCTAAACTTTGAGTAAAAATGACAGAAATGATTGTGACAAGTTAAATTGCTGGAAACAAATATGTTGTTTTTACATAATTATGAAATATTTCGGTAACACTAATATTAATGTTCTCTTTGTTAAGGGTTTAAAAAGGGGTTCATTAATGATAATTGGTCATTTACAAATGCATTATAAATCACTGATATGCAGTTATAACAACATGAACAAAATGATAATTTTTATGCAATACTTGCAAAATAGTGAGCAATTTAACTTGTTAAATGTTATAAATGCTTAATAAATACACTTTATATTTATATTAACCATTTAAGCTCAGATTGGCCCGCCGACATTATGACCTAAATTAAACAAGTGCTTTGAAATTTGCAGACAAGTCAGAAGTGTTACATTTTGATAATTTATTAATAATTTTGCACTGCACATTTTATTGTAATCAGTAAAAACGTCAAACTGATCAAATGTGCCATATGTTGCTGGAAAGCTCTCAAAGAGTAGAATACAACCAGTCCATTTGTTTTACTCACAGAAAAAAATATAGCTAATAATAGCTAAATATATGTCTTTGACATACATGTTACATGTAAACAGGTGTTGCTTATAAGCCGCGTTTTTACTTACAACATCACAAAAAATAAACAGAACATAAAAATTATCATTACTTAGAGGAGGGAATTCCCATTAAAACAAGCCCACACACAATGTAATCGGATGCATAGATCATTAGATAATCCACACGAAGCACAATGTGCACACAACATATAATGTGCTATCTAACTGAAACTAAAATGATCAGCAGCCATATCACCTTGCAGCTCTTACCTGGTTGCCCACTAAAGCTAAGCAGGGTTGAACCTGGCCAGTACCTGGATGGGAGACCTCCTGGGGAAAACCAAGGTTGCTGCTGGAAATGGTATTATGGAGGCCAGCAGGGGGTGCTCACCCTGTGGTCTGTGTGGGTCCTAATGCCCCAGTATAGTGATGGGGACACTATACTGTAAAAAAGCATCATCTTTCAGATGAGATGTTAAAGCAAGGTCCTGACTCTCTGTGGTCATTAAAAATCCCAGGACACTTCTTGTAAAGAGTAGGGGTATAACCCTGGCCAAATTCTCCCCACTGGCCCCTATCTATCATGGCCTCCTAATAATCTCCATCCCTGAATTGGCTACATCACTCTACTCTCCTCTCCACCAATAACTAGTGTGTGGTGGGCGTTCTGGCACACTATGGCTGCTGTCACATCATCCAGGTTGATGCTGCACACTGGTGGTGGTTGAGGAGATTCCCCCTATACTATGTAATGTGATTTGAAAAAACACTATATAAATATAAGGAATTAATTAAAAAACCTTTAGCGATTAGATGATATCAACGGAAATTATGCGGTAATTTGTCCAGTGTCGTGGAATGCTACACCAGTCGTATTAGGATTCAGATCTCTGCAACCAGAGGTGGAAGTCATCCAAATATGGGCTGAGAGGATTGCTTACTCTAATTGCATTTGGCCACCAGGAGATGGCACCAAGTACATGACACATGCTGCATCCCAATTTGCCTACTTATACTATGCCTTAAAGTGTGCACTATTTTTGTAATGGAAAAGTGTCTACTTTATAGTGTGTATCAAAAAAGTGTGCAAATATTGAGACATACTATCATGTCATTAAATCAGGCCTTGAAACAAAAGACCCTTCTGTCGCATTGTTACATGTATCCTATCACCGTACACCGACCTATCAGTCATCCTGTTACAGTTACCTGACGTTCCTCATATCATTTTTTACAATCTTTAATTTTTCATTCTTCATTGTATTTCATTTACGATACTCTACAATGTTTCCTACCTTACTGGAGATGAAACTGCGCATCTGTCGCGGGGTGTTTCATGTGGAGATACGCTGATGTTTTGATATAATGATGCACGTAATGTGTAGTTAATACAAATCAAACTTGTCTCTTTTCCTATCGTTATCTCTTTAAATGTGTGATGTTTACAATGTGCTGCAGATGAAATATAACACTGATAACAGTTATATTTAAAGTAAAATATCTGATCTTATGTTTCACCATCAACTAAAGTAAAAATCTTGGATTATCTACCTAACTTGAATGTTATACCATGTTGGAAAGACAGAGCACTTGAATGACAATGTGCTGGAACACGTGTTTTGTTTATATGTTTGTGATATCCCCATTTTTAATCAATATGGTGCTGACACTTTTCCTTAAAGATAATTTTCGAAAAAGAAGCTCTTAAGAAATATCCAACATCCACCATACATGAGCATCCAAAATAAGCAGTACAAATTCAGTAGATGGACATAAAATAATTATTAATCATTCATACCCTTTTCTGATCAGTGTAAATAAAGCCGCTTGATCGTTCGCCAATTAATGAGCCGATCAGTGTCTTCGTAAGAACAAAGTAGTTTCTCTTCACAGCATTCAACCAACATCACATTTAATGTTGTTTTATGTTATAAAAACATTATGAAGATATGATGTGCCGTCAGCCTCACCATCATGTTTGTAGTTTTTCAAGTATTACAATTGTATTCTGAAGCAAACGGTCTAATTCCTCTTCCGTCGAGCAAGGGATTGTTGGCAATATTAGTTGAAAGAGAGTTCATGGATCCACACTTCAACAAATTACCAGATATAGTAGACCATCCGGGCAAGTTTGGGACACTCATTTCAACATACTATGGTTTGGGACACCCTAATTCTTCTCTCGGGCACTGATGGGGTCCGGTTTGGAACACAGGGACAGACTCAATGATGACTCAAATGACACAGAATGGAACTGAATGAGATCTCGTTACTCATGCCTGCATGCTTTGGAGAGAGAGCATACCTTTAGTCATTGTTGTGTTTGCATGTGTAATTAATTCTTATGTACAACTATTATGTTTTATTTGTTTGGTGAGGCTTTTGGAAACTATGATAATTAATTATTTTAATGCTATAACTTTTGATTTCTTTGTCATGTCAACACTACCTTTTTACTCAGTTACAGGTGACATTATTGGGAACAAAACAAAAGCAGTTTTTCGAGCTTCCTAATTTACAACCTGAGATATATAATGTCAAATCAGAAAAATAAATAAATAAGTTAGAAAAAGAAGAAGAGGAATTCAGCAGTTTCTTAGGCCGAGAGCCTCATAATTTATCATAATCTATATCATTAAAACATTTGAAATTTGTTCTTTAAAATGATGAAATAGCTCACTATTAATGAAACCCTTTGTAACCCTTAACAAAAGGAACAGAAATGTAAAGTGTTACCAATAATTTTCATTCATCATCATCATCTCTTTGGGGCTGTTTCTGTGTGATTTTTCTATGTGATGTGGGTCATGCAATTATGCGTTCTCCACAAACTAGAACAAAGGTAGATCATATGTCCTCCTAGCATCATTACAGGTCTCAGTAGTAACCCAGAGCCAATGACATCTGAGTTCACCTGACTCCCTCATGTGCCTATGCAAAAATAACATCCCTTCAAACCAATAGCTGTCAAAAATGATCTGCTCTGATTTGCTAATGAGGAGGGAGGTGTTTTGTGGTGAGGAAGGCCTCCTTAGGTTTAAGGGCATGGTTGTCACACTCTTTGTGCACTTTACAGAAGTGAAGGAGAGGGTCTCTGTTCATTGTTCTGGAAGATACAGGCTGTGGTCACACATAACTTCTATAACCAGTACAAAAGGTTAGTGCCCGTTTCTTGATTTAAATTTCACTGTTAAAATCAGCTTGTTATTGTTTTTTTAAATATCTGTCACAGAATTAATTTAATAACTGTGGCAGTTGCATTTTTTTCATTACTTTATGTGTTCCTAAGGTTAATTCATGAAGTAATATGAACTTAGCAGCATCTTTGTTTTATATATATATATATATATATATATATATATATATATATATATATATATATATATATTAATAATCTGTGTGTTTCTGTGTACAACAATGAAATATGAAGGAAAAACTTGGAACAAGTTCTAAAAGATGGATTCCAGTCATTTATAGACTATGATGAGACAACTTGTAGCTGATGCTTTGAAAATATGCAAGTAGGCAGATACAAAACTTCTAAATGTACCTCTAAACATAATGTATTGTTTCAGAATTTAGTTTAAAATTAAAATGGCACTCTCAGCGGTCCTGAAACAAGACAACATCTCTACAGCTATCCAGGCTTGTCAAGGTGAGAACATAGCTGCTACACACGCACACACACACACACACACACACACACACACACACACACAATCACTCATCTACACTAATACATAACAAATATTTATGCTCACTGCAACTACACACACATGCGCAACATTTCTGTTATTTTACACATTAGTGCATGCATTCTAGCTGCATAAGTCGCAGCTGCACAAGCACACAGGTATAGACGCACAGGGAGAATCCCTCAGGCCTGTGCATTGGGTTGATTGAGGTATCCAGGCAGTCAGGGGGCAAGGGAGCAGTTGCAACCAGGATACCAGTGTGTTTGTGCCAAGCATCCAAGACCACATGCTTACCAGCCATGCAAATTTCAGACTGCAGTCGTGCTTTATTATGCATTACAAAAATATGTGCAATTCAACAGACAAAAACAAAAAACAAAACACACTTTCCAAACCAATGCAAATATCAATGTTTTTATTCAAACACTATCAGGTTTAAACTTCACCACATGCACAATCTTAGAAAAGATTTGATACATTTATATTTGAGATTGTATATAAAGGGCACAATTTGCTACTTTTCTTATTTAAAATTAACTATATAATGGGCTTAAAATTAATGCAGCTACAGAAAATTTGTAATCTGCAATAAGGATCTATTTCTACATGATCTAACCCATAAAAATGACTTTCGTTGGTGAAAACCTAATTTGTCAGGGAAACTTAATCAGACTAAATAGCATTCTTAATTGAATAAAAGTAGTAAACCACCACCACATGAACCAAATTTTTTGTTACCTAACACACCATTTTTTTTTACATTGTATGTTAATTAATGCAGCTATTAATGGAATTAATACAGCTACATTTGTTGTAAAACAATCAAAAAGTCAAAACTGGCAAATAGTTGTAATTCCATTTGTTCTTTCCTTTAATTCTCCCTCTTACATTTTACTGTCCTCATATTTGTCGTTTTACAGCCCCGGGATCTTTCAACTACAAGTCATTCTTTGAACAAGTAGGACTGATGGGTAAATCCAGTTCAGATGGGGAGAAGGTGTTCAAGGCCCTGGACCAGGACAAGAGCGGATTTATTGAAAAGGAGGAACTAAAGTAAAGCATTCTTGTTTATTTGGGGATTTTATCTCATTATATATCTAATAAGTTTATACACAACAGGAAGATTGTTGACACATGAATTTTGGCAGAAGGTACATTACTCCTCTGATTATTTCTCGCTGTTCTTTGATTGTGTCTCCAGACGCTTTCTCCAGAACTTCTGCTCAGGCGCCCGAGAGCTCACTGAGGCAGAGACCAACTCTCTCTTGGAAGCTGGAGACTGCGATGGAGATGGCAAAATTGGGATGAAAGGTAAAGCCAAATCAGCAATTAGGCCCTTCCAAAATAGGCCCTTGGGAGCTCTACTCCTATAGAAAGCAGGGCCCCTTCTTCACTGTCTGGCTCCTGCTTTAGCCTTGGGGATTAATCAGCTCTACATACACCAATTCTAGTCACTTAAACACATACAGACATACTGAGTATCGTGAAAGACTAGGAATTCTCTAATGGGAATTCTTTTCCTCCCCAGTCAAATTCAGATGTCTTTCACGCTAAGTGTTTGACTCTGTGAAGAGATAACTTGATTTAAGAAGTATCCACTTGTTGATATTTTCAGCATGTATCCCAAACATATTCTGACATTATAATTTAAGTAATGGAATGAAACAATATTCTTTTTATGAATTTAATTGGTTAAGAAGAATTTTCCCATGTTTTTTCTCTTTCTTTTTTGCAGAATTCTGTTCCTTGCTGAACTGAACATGTGGCAAACGGCTGACTTGAACTTTCTGCTACATTCATTTAATGTTTCTCTCTTATTTATTTTGCATATATTATCTGTGAGTTGCTTTTTATATTACATATGAAGATGTGCTTAGAAAATCATTGTTGAAATTGTGAACATTTATATTCGGAACAAAATAAACCCATTAATTTGCTTCTGTAACTGGTAAAAAAAGAAAAAGAAAATGAAACTGCTAAATAAAGTCTCTTTAAAAAGTCTCTAAGAACTGTAATACTTTTATTCAACTTTGCTTTTAGTGTGGCTTTTTCAAGTGTATGGAAGTATGAAAACAACAATAAAATAAATATCTAAAATAATAAAATATAATAAAATAAAATGAGGAGAAGTGCTGCTCAAATTATATCTAAGCTGTTTTATTGCGTATAAGTGTTTGGAAGCATAAAAACAACATTAAAAATAACAGCAATAAAATAAAATAAAATAAAATGAGGAGGGCTGTGCAATAAAAAGTAGGTGTCTGAGCATGGCAACACCTTTGCTTAGTGTTTTTTTTTTGTTTGTTTTTTTGAAGCATAAAAACAACATATAAAAATAACAGCAGCAACAATAACATAAAATAAAAAAAGACAAGCTTTTAGACTGTTGGAAGACAACCAATCAGTCAATTTAATGTTGCATGTAAAGGGTGTTATGAAGGTTTCACGTTCACATTGCTATCATTCTGGTTCCTATAAGTCATTTGAATTCAGTAATAATTCATAATGAACAGAAATATAATAATATATCTAATCCATCTTGTGACAAAAACACATACTCATGCATCAGTTTCAAATATTGATCAAATAACAATAATTGATCTACAAAATGTTTTACGTGTGAATTCTTATCATGCAATGACATGATTAATGGCTCTGAAATGCAGTTTATTGCACCACAGCCCTCCGTCCAGAGATTCTAACCTGGAAAAGAAACACAATCCACCCCAATCAGACATAATACATCTCCCACACTTTTTGTCCTAAGATTTTAAATAATGGGGAAATAGAAGTAAACAGCCAGATGGAAATATCGAGTGGTGTGAATGGATGATTACTGAACCCGAGCTCGCTCTGGGAGGAGGGTCTCTAGAGAAGTCTATAGGGTCCCACAGATGGTTCTGAGCATCGTTTGTGACACTAAAAATAGCCCAACTTGACTACTGGACACATTTTTTCGACACTATTCCTAACCTAGTCCTACATGGAGTATCTGTTACTGAGCTTTGAATTCCTGTAAATGATGAGGGTGAGGGTATATAAGCAGGTTCCCACAGAAGAACTGGTCACACCTCGACTAACTCCTTTGGTTTTTCACTCGCCTTAGACAAGCGCAAGGTGAGTGTGAGTCCTGCAGCCTTCACCCATGGATGCAATCATCTACTGAGGGTCACCAGCATTTTTACACAATATGATCAGACCTCTCAGAGAAATCTTACTGAACTTCATCACAGCACACTTTGGAATATGTTATACTGGTATTTGGAGAGCATCAAGGCATCTGTGATTCAGGGTCACATCCCATTGTGGACGATGACACTAAAGACTGGAAACATTGGAAACGAATCGTTGATGGCTTACCGCTGAGGATAACTAGTTGTTTAAGAGAAAGATTCAAATGTATTGTGTTTTTCTAATTGTGTTTTCTGTCAGTTAGTGTAGAATCCATCACTAGTGGTTTGGTATTCCTGGCCTCTGTTGATAGGTGCAGACATCTTTGCCTTGCACCTGCAAGAAGGCGAAAATCAGGCACTTAATTATGATCTTTCATGGCAGAGCTGTGAATGAGAAAGTTGTGAGCGTACAGTTAATGATACCTGTAATTAGAAGGTTGGAAGAATTGAGCTAAATATCATTAGTAGATACGTTTAAACCAGTTAGGGGAATATAGAATGGTGTTTTTGTATATTGCATGAAAGATCATTTTAATGCCCCATCTGTAAATTGTCCTTACCCAATATTTCTGTTATTTTGCAGCCTAATCAGAACCAGAAAGATGGCCGTTGCCGCTATGCTCGCTGCAGCTGATGTGGATGCTGCTATTGCTGCCTGCCAGGGTAAACCACAACACACCACGTGATAATTTCATTAAAAAACTGGGAAACACTATTCATAACTTTAAGTCATTAACAAACAGCTGATAATGTTTAACAGATCAGCAGTTCATGTACATTCAAATATTACATTTCTTACTATTTGAATGCACCAGTGATCTGTTAAGTATTGTAGAATTGTTAGTCTCTTGTAATTAAAGCTATTTTACCATATTATGTTATAGCTGTGTTACCATAAGTGAAATGTTCTCTGAAGAATTGGCACATATAAGCAAGACCTGAAAACTTTGTAAGTCCAAATGTGCATCAGTAGGTGCATGGAATCCAAAACAAGTTATGTTTTTTTAATATTAAATGTAAGATGCTTCAGAGGCATATTATAATAGATTAATTATTACTTACATTTGCTTTTTTTTTACATTTTAAAATAATAGTACTGTCATCAGAGCTATGAAAAAGCACAAATGGAAGTATGGGGATTATAAAGTTAACTACAAAATATGCAACAAATTAAAAGTATCTTATATTTTAGCTTCAAAGTAGCCCAGAATGTATAAGCATAGTTTAAAGGTTGTTTACAAAACTAATGCCTTTATGAAAAGTTTTTAAGATTTCAGTTTTTCAAAAAGATAAATTCCATCAAGTTGGTCCAAACTATTGACTTGAGGTGTATTTTGTATTGTACATTGCTAGGAGAACAGTCCATGATGGCTTTTTAGTGTAAATGTGTTGAAAAATGCTTGAACACAGGTCTTATTAGCACCAGACTCAGAAATTAAGGGGGGCTTTGGGCATAAATGTCACTGAAAGTGACAAAAATTCCCCCAGCAAAATGTAGGGGCAAACAAAAAAAAAAAAAAAAAACATTTTTTTTAATTGTAACATCTGATAAAGTTCTTAAGATTTTGTTATAGTCCTTGTTATCATATAAAATTGTAAAAAAAAAAAAATTAAAAAAGAGAGTTGATGTTGATTTAATATTAATGGTAAGAGATAATACATTTTTAATCTTGAGAATTTTAATAAATGAATTTATTAAAGGTGCTGTAAGAGGTTATAGCCATTCTAGAATTCCCACAAGCTGTCAAGCTGAGCTGTTAGATTAGCCATGGCCCCTTTTCCCAAAACCCCGCACTCCAAAGATACCAAAAATGAGCTTTATTGAGACCGACACCAGCAGAAATGGTTGCCAAAAACAACAGCAGCAAAATAGCACCCTCAATTGACAACTGTTATGATGGCAAAAAAATGGCTTTATGCCTCAATAATTCGCTGCAACTACAACTACAATGAGAACGTGCAAAATGATTGACAGGCAGAAAACATCAGAGACCAGGGCCCACAGACACATTTTTGTTTGTTGTTTACAGAGTCTACAGTTGTCACAGAGACCAGTGAGATATCTCAGGACATTTATTTCATTAATATCTTTCAGGGAGTAGTAACATTAGTAACATTTTTTGCATACCTTTCTATGAAAAAATAGCTTACAGCACCTTTAAACTGAAGTATTTGACATAAATGAGACACTGTTAATGTTTTCTATGGTTAGACAACAATTTGCCATTGTAAAGGTAAAAAATACCCCTGAATATCAAATCCATATTACTTCTTTATGTAAAAGTTCATTTCTGAGACTGAGTACCATAGCATATTTGATTATGATTGGATTCAATCATTATTTCATTCATTTGGGAACATCACTCATTATGGCACAATATTCTCTCCACACAGCTGCTGACTCCTTCGACTACAAGTCCTTCTTCGCCAAAGTCGGTCTGACCGCCAAGTCCTCTGATGACGTCAAGAAGGCTTTTGCCATCATTGACCAGGACAACAGCGGCTTCATTGAGGAGGAGGAGCTGAAGTGAGGCTCATACACATCTAACACATATAAATCTTACACATTTCATGATCTAAACCAAAAGCAGTTGAACTAAATCACATGTCTGTGCTCTTCCTGTAGGCTGTTCCTGCAGAACTTCAAGGCCGGTGCCAGGGCTCTGACCGATAAAGAGACCAAGGCCTTCCTTTCTGCTGGTGACAGTGATGGTGATGGCAAGATTGGAGCTGAAGGTACATCTCAAATGAGGTCATACTGGAAGTGTTAACTGTTTGGTAAATTCTGCTCCACACTCTTAAAAAAAGGTTCTTTAATGTTTCTTTGTAGCACTTTAGGTTCAACAAAGAAACCCCTTCATATCAAGAACCATTTTATCTGTGTTAGCTATGGTTAATAGGTTCTTCAGATTAGCATACTGATTTCTGGGTTCACACCAGTATATATATCAGTAAAACAGATCTTTGTGGAACTTAAAATGTTCTCCTATGTACTGTAAAACCCGATTTTGGTTTTATATGAAATCTTTGTTTTTAAGAGTGTAGGAACATTGAACAGAGGTCTTGACATTTCCCATTTCACTCATGATATCTTTGTCAACACTACTGAGCAATCAAGTGGTAGTGCGGTAAACCAAGACTAGTAGGCCTTTGATGATATATGAAAACCAAATTCACTAATGGTAGTCTCATCTTTGTCTCATCTCACAGAGTTTGCTGCTCTTGTAAAGGCTTAAATTTTCATCTGACCAAGACCCTTCCAAATTCAAGGAACCAGAACTCACGACAGCTCACACCTTTCTCAACTGAACTTTATATATATATATATATATATATATATATATATATATATATATATATATATATATATATATATACATATATATATACAGTATATCTTATTAATGAATGACTTATGGACAGTTTACTCAATATTGAGAACGATGTCTGGATAGGGTATTGCTTGTGAAGTTTGATTTCAAGCCCATTGGCTTGTGCAAATGTACAATCTCAAATGCACTTCTGGGGAAGAGTGAAAAGCAAGGAATAAATATAGTTTTGGTGTAACACATGTTTGAAGCAGACTTTATTGTCTTTTTGGTATGTGCTTTGGGCATTAAGTGACATTCCCATTCACTTGACAAGGGTTCTACATTGAAATTGTTATGATAATGCATTCAGAGTGAAAAGGATGTCCAGCAGGAAGTGCCCTCTCTTGGCAAAAATGGCTGGGTGAGGGAAGGCCCAGAGATTTGCTGAGATGCACTGGAAGGGATTTACACAGGATAGATTTTGCATGCCCAATTAGAGTGCATGGCAGCTTCCTGAATGCTCAGAATAGCAAAGTGAAAGCCAAGTTTAGTCTTCCAAAACCTGTTAAACACTCTGTGGTCAATTAAAACAATTAGAGTGTTTTAATTGACCACAATGTGATTTAAAACACTATTCAGTGAAATACTGGAAAAACAGTTGTGTTTTTAGCATACAGGGAAGTGTTAGCTTGATTAGCTACACAAATGCAACAGTTGTTTGGCTGTTGTGAAACAGTCAGATATCATGACGCTCTGCTGCCGTCTGCTGTCTGAAAAAGCATTGCCTCTGACAGGTCTGAATCTGGAGTAACAGAATGACTATTATAATGAGTTATCTGAAAATACACAAAAATAGCTGTTTAATAAGTTAGGCTCTCAACATAGGCAAACCTGATTGCTTTATTCTTTTTTGAAAAGTTTCATGGAAATATAGGCATACTAGCACAAAAAAACAAAACAAAAAAAACTACCATGTATCAAATGGTGAAAACATAGCAATGGTAATATAATGACAATAATTATAAAATGCAGCTCTCAAAACCAATCAGACATTGGTTTTGTATTTAAAGACAGAAAATAGTTCAAAGAGCTCTAGTTCACCAAATGCTTGTGCTCTTCTGTGTTTGAATAAAATATATAGCCAAATCTCATGAAAAAATGATAGTAATTTCTGTTATTAATCTAAGACAAAGTTATGCTATATATTTCTACACTTGGAAATCTAATCATACTTTACATAAAAGTAACCAGCAGAGTCCATACCCAGAATAAAAACTGAAATCTTCCAATAGGAAAAGTGTCCCATATGCCCAAAGTTTCTTCATGCAGTCTTTCCAACCACTGACCAAGTGACCATAGGAATTTATCCATGCACTATCAGCAGTGGGTATTATTAGCATTCGAGTATATGATGGACTTTTTTCAAACGCACCTTTTTAAGCATCTTCATTTTTTAGGATAAATATAGTACAGTGTGTCTGCTGGACGCATGTCAACTGGCCCCTCGTCCACGGGGTGTCCATTACATTATGATTCATATTTGGAGTCACTGAAGGTATATAAGGAGGTGGTCAGGGGCCCGGAGAACACTGCAGTTCACAGCTCGAGTCTTCTGATACACCTTCAGCACCAAAAGACAACAGAGGTGAGTTTGCACAGGGGCCCAGTCTATCTATGGACAAAAAACTGGACTGGGACATCCTGATTTATTATGGAGCAATCAATACTAGCAGAAATGGATCCTGAAATTAAAAGTTTGCATCTTGCATCTGAATCTGCTCAATATGGAATTTCTTTGCCTGCTGGTTTATTTTAAGAGGACCTCAATGGACCCTTTGGGATTTTTCTCATGTGACATGTTACCCGATTCTGTGTTATTATGGGGCAACTGAACTGCATGGCTGAAAATGATGGCATAAGCAAATGTTATTAATACATTAGTAAAAGTACATTATTTGGTAACACTTTAACAACAAGGTTTTACATGTTAACTCTGGTTAATGTTAGTTCAACTAATATTAACATAGGATTTAACACAAATATTTTAATATACTCAAAAAATATTTTAGCCACTTTTTAAAATGTAAGCATTTCAACTTCCTAAAAAAAAATATATATATATATATATATAAAAAAATAAAAAAATTACATTTAATTGAGTAATCTTTAACTAAATTAAATAAATAAAACGTACATATATTCAAGTTTTATTCATTTAATTTTAGTAAAAATTACTCAGTTTAATATGATGGAATTTTGTTATGAAATTGAAATGCATAAATCTTCAAAATAGGTCTATATGGAAATTAACATCAACCAAGGTTAAAAAGTGCTGTAAAAGTATTGTTCGTTGCTAGTTCATGTTAACTAATGTTATTAACTGAAGTTAACGTTTACAACCTTACTGTGTTACCCATTCTTTTGTGGAGGAGTCAAGTTGGACTAAATATGCCTAAGCTGTTGGAGAGAACTGACTATTGATGTTCCATCATGTTGCATATATGATGTGATATTGTTGTAATTCCTGTTTTATTATTTTTTTTATGGTTCAGCTAAAGATGGCATTCGCCGGAGTCCTGAAGGACGCTGACATCGCTGCAGCACTGGAGGCATGCAAGGGTGAGATACCAGGAGTCATGTAACACCTATAGTGACCATCCTCCATTAAAGAAGAGTGTGAATTTATCTATTTTTATATGTTTCATGCACAGCTGCTGACTCCTTCAACCACAAGTCATTCTTCGCCAAGGTTGGCCTGGCTGGCAAGACTGGCGATGAGGTTAAGAAGGCTTTTGCAATCATTGATCAGGACAAGAGTGGCTTCATTGAGGAGGATGAACTCAAGTAAGAGGAACATAAATAAATACTTAATAATTAAATTACTAACAAACATAATATAAAGGTAAACAGATTAGTAGTTTGTGCACAGCTACATGACAGTTCTGTCTATTTAAATGTACATTAGGCTAACTAATGATCTGTTAAAGGGTTAGTTCACCCAAAAATGAAAATTCTCTCATCATTTTCTCACCCTCATGCCATCCCAGATGTGAATGATTTTCTTTCTTCTGATGAACACAAACAAATATTTTTAGAAGAATATTTCAGCTCTGTAGGCCCATACAATGCAAGTGAATGAAGCCAGAACTTTGACGGTCCAAAAAGCACATAAAGGCAGCACAAAAGTAATCTATAAGACTCCAGTGGTTTAATCCATGTCTTCAGAAGAGATATGATTGGTGTGGTTGAGAAACAGATCAATATTTTTCTCCTCCCTGCCCAGTAGGAGGTGATATGCATGAAGAATGCAAATCACTAAAAACAAAAGAAGAAGAATGTGAAAGTGGAGATTTATAGTAAAAAAGGAGTTAAATATTGATCTGTTTCTCACCCACACCTATCATATCACTTCTGAATACATGGATTAAACCACTGGAGTCATATGGATTACTTTTATGCTGCCTTTATATGATTTTTGGGCCTCAAAGTTTTAGTCACCCTTCATTTGCATTGTGAGGACCAACAGATCTGAAATATTCTTCTAAAAATCTTTGTGTTCAGCAGAAGAAAGAAAGTCATACACATCTGGGATGGCATGAGGGTGAGTAAATGATGAGAGAATTTTCATTTTTGGGTGAACTATCCCTTTAAGCATTAAAACACATCATAAAATGAATAGTTCCTGTCCTGGATGTTGACTGGTTAAAACAGCAAGCCGTATACCAAAATACTAAGTTTAGCATTCGGACTCATTTTTATACAGGCATAATGTCTCTATAAAGGGCTATACCAACTACACAGTTTTGAGTCAAAATTTCAATTACACAAATATGTGCTGTCTCTAACAGTTGTTATCAATGTAGGTTTAAAAAAAAAAAATTTTAAACTGTCTAAAATTAGAATAATTGTTATTAATTTTATCCTTTATCAAACCCTTTCACAGATAATAAAATACAGTAAAATAGCTAATATAATAGAGATCTCACTCTAGATTTCAAGCTGAATTTTCCAAAACATTTTTCAAAGTTTATACATATTTGCACTTAATGTGTTCTTGTAGCTTGTAAATTCCAGTGTCCTATTTTTGTAAGAGTTCTTGGGTAAACAAGTGAATACAATAAAACCACACTGGCATACAGGATAAAAGTCAAATATAATGAAGATAAAGTTTAACCCAAAGGTTAAATAGTGTTCTTACGACAATTATATTTATTGGGCAAGTTGTCACATGTGTGTTAAATGTTGTCATTTATTCATTACAATTTATGTTGGCCAAAAAAACTTTTCCAACATTTTTTCTCTTCTGTTTCATTAATTCATAAATATATATAGCCCAATATTTGAATCCCGAGTAATTTCATAATTACGCAAACATTTTCAGTCATTAAACACACTATGAAGAAAACACGTTTTTTTTACTTCCGTTAATGTGACACTTGAGACTGCCACTCTGAAATTATAATGTCCAGAGATTGGATTGCATTCAAACTAGCACGGTAATGCATGGAGTTAGAGAATGCAATGCTATGTAAAGAGACCTTGTCCAAAAAGAACGATTTGTAGCAATTATGGATTATTGTGATTGGACAGCTAATAACTGATGTCAGAGAATTGCAGCCTCTTACGGTCATTTACATAAGCCTAGAGATATAAACATGATTCGACAATAGAGTTCACTGTTGCCCCAAACATTGCAAATGTACAGTCCTATCTTTAAAATTGGTAATTGGTACTCATGACAGAAAAGATTTCGTGACCCAGCAGACAATGATCCGCAACCCAGTGGTTGAGAAACCCTGATCTAGATTATGAATTTGGCATCTAGGTATTTATATTTATGGTAAAACATGTTGTTATAACACCTGTTCACCATACATCCACACCAACATTTTGTGTCTAATCTACATGATGCATTTGACATCTAGGTGTTCATATCTTTGGTAAAACATGATGTTAAAGGGATAAATCACCCAAAAATGAAAATTCTCTCATTATTTACTCACCCTCACCCCATCCCAGATGTGTGACTTTCTTTCTTCTGCAGAACAAAAAACAAAGAATTTTAGAAGAATATTTCAGCTCTGTATGTCCATACAGTGCAAGTGAATGGTAACCAGACCTTTCAAACTCCAAAAAGCACATAAAAGCAGAGTAAAAGTAATCCATATTACTCCAGTGGTTAAATCCAGGACTTCAGAAGCGATAATGTAGGTGTAGGTGAAAAACAGATCAATATTTAAGTCCTTTTTTACTATAAATCTCCCCTTTCACGTTCTGAAAGTAAAAGTGGAGATTTATAGTCAAAAAGGATTTAAATAATGATCTGTTTCTTACCCAAAGTGATTGCATCACTTCAGAAGACATATACTAAACCACTGAAGTTGTATGGATTACTTTTATGCTGCCTTTATATGATTTTTGGCGCTACAAATTTCTGGTCACCATTCACTTGCATTGTACTGACCTACAGAGCTGAAATATTCTTCTAAAAATCTTCATTTGTGTTCTGCAGAAGAAAGAAATTCATACACATCTGGGATGGCATGAGGAGGAATAAATGATGAGATAATTTTCATTTTTGGGTGAACTATCCCTTTAAGACACCTGTTCACCATATCACCGCACAGCACCCAAAGCATATCATTATATTTGTTTCACCATTCTGCTATGTTAGGGACTTTAAATTCTAGAGGAAGGATAGTACTACTGAACTGATATAATAAAATGGTGTTTTATTGAAAAAATGTGTCTATTATTTTAATTATGTAGTAATTGTTTTATTAAAGCAATAAGGCATTTAAGGTCTTGCTACATGCTATATACTGCTTATTTCACTGTGAATCGAGCCTAAAAGCACAATTCAGATTTAAGTATATTCACAACATACAGTAGCATAACCTCTAGTCCTTCAATGCTTTAATGTTATGAATGTAATGTAATCAAGCTTTTGAAGATTAACTACTGCTTGCAGTGAAATCAAGTCCATGTTTTCATGAAGGATGAATTGTGTTTTGACAGACTGTTCCTGCAGAACTTCAAGGCCGATGCCAGGGCACTTACTGATGCCGAGACCAAGACTTTCCTTAAGGCTGGGGATTCTGACGGTGATGGCAAGATCGGAGTTGATGGTCAGTTATTTGAATTCATGTCAAACATTAACCATTTAACTGTCTACATAGGTAGTAGAATTTCTTAACCATCTATGGTGTTTTGTTTCATAATATACCTTTATGTACATCAATATACCCCAATGTTCTGTACCTCAGTGTACGTCATAGGCATTGCTAGAAGCCCCCCTTAATTTCTTCTCAGCCCCCCTAAAAATCTGTGACTGCAATCAGCACGCAAATCTGTGATCGCCTAGTTTAAGGTCTCTTAAACAGTTAAAGCATCGGCAGCACTGCACTAGTTTGGAGAGTGAGAATGCTTTGTTCACTTTTCTTGCCTGCAAAGACCAACCAATAGCATTCGAGTGCGGGCTGTGAAGGAGCATATCATTGGTTTAACCTGCTGTACAAATATGCCCCTTCACTGAACCAGTCGATCATTTATCCGTTATCTTGTTCATGAACGAGTGAGGAACAGCAGGATCTGTTAACCGACTGAACGAGAGGAGAAGGCATGTCATTTGTTTTAAAAATGGGCTGAATGAATTATGAGTAAAAGTGACTGATGACCAGTGTTGGGTGTAATTTGTTACTGTAATCTATTTACTTTTTAGTCAAAAAGTAGTATAATGAATTACATTTTAAATTCTTTTAATCAGATGACAGTCACTGACATTCAATTAATTTAATTACTTTTAAGTACAGTATAGGGTTATGCTTATTTCTAATATATTATTAATGTAAAATACATGAATTATAGTCCTGTAACAAGTCATTGTGAAGGAGAAATGTGAGGTGCTGGGTGTATGACTTGTGTGTAACAATGAACAAGGAAGAAATATAGACATAATTTTGAATTTGTTGAGCGGATTAGAATGTAACTTTAAAGTAAAGTAATTAGTAATGTGATTACTTTTTCAATGAAGTAATTAGTAAAGTAATTTGATTAAATTTTTTTAGATAAATTATTAGTCATTTTTAATGGATTACTATTTTTTTAGGTAATTTACCCAACACTGCTGATAACAATACAGTGAAAGGAGTTAATTAAAACTTTATTTTTAGGCCAATATTCTTGTCTTTTTTGGTACAGCTTCATAGTCATGCACAGCAGTTCACAAAATGATAGATATGCTTTGTTGTCATTTGTGGGGAAAATGCTAATGCTTGAACACTCAAATGCAAATTTGAATATAGTATAATTAGACTTGTTTTGGATGTTTTATCAATGGTTTATTGACTCACTCAAAACACGTTCATTTGTTGCCAGCTTCTGGTGTAAAGGTGTGACTTACAGACATTTGTCCTTATTCATGAAACAAGATCAGAATAAACTTGTGTGTATATCATTATTAAATCGATTCTTACATAAAATGTCCCATTCAATTCAATGGGAAACTGCACGTAATGCATTTACAAACAAATTTGTTCTGCTCATTTAATGAATAATGCCCATGGTCACTGAACGAATTAGTAAACGAATCTGAACAAATCTTTTTGGTAAACAAATTCAAAAGACTCGAGTCTCAAGTTAATGGCAGAGACAGAGAAACATCGTCTGAAGTGAATTCACTAAATAATGACCAAGCTAAATATGACATT